>NC_050459.1:31115537-31415537 GCF_903995425.1 Onychomys torridus | reverse complement strand
TCAATCAAAATGAAACAAAGCATGGTAGTATGCATACACACTATGTATACAATATTATTCTATACAGTTGCAAAGAAAAATGAAATCTTCACAGAAGAAACTCGAAAAGATCATATTGAGGGAGGTAACCCAGATCTAGAAAGACAAACATCACATGTTCTTTCTATTCTGAGGCCCCTTGTTCTAAATCTTCAGATATGAATACATATCCTTGGGTATCTGCAGCAACCAGGAAATTAAAAGGGTATCATTACCAGTGCAAGAATGGTGAGCTATGGACAGGGGGATAGCAAAGTACATGTTCTCTGAATGAAGAAAATGGGGGGGGGGGGGAAGGGGGAGCTAATTAGTGAAGGGGAGGAGATAAATACAGAAAGAGAAAAGAAACTGTAAGATATCTGCAACAATGATAAGGAATCATACTATTAACTAGCTACCTAAAATACTGTAGTTCACACAAGTTTCTATAAATATACATGTATAGTTTAAGGGAAAATTTCTTATCTTGGATGACAATGCTCTCTCCAAGAGCCAAAGACTATTTAACACAACCTTCAACACTAGGAATAAGAAACCCTTCTTTGAGTTGCGAGCCCAAGTTGTCCAAGAGACTTCTAAAATGCTGCCTACTGTTCTATTTTCTTTGGTTGCCTTGTGGATGGAAGGTAAGTCCCTATTGGTAAATACAGCATGTACTTCAGAAACAGGGACCAGAGGCCCCTGATCTTGAACTGACCTGAAAGTCCTCTCTCTGAGGACTAGCTTTCATGTTACCAGAAAGCACCATACAAGCTTCCAAAGGAGAAGGGCAACCAAACACTCCTCTTTGATTATGAAGCCTGTGAACTGCAATGACACCAGTGTGGTACTATAACCATAAGTGTACAGTAGTGGCACACATACCTCCTTTGTAACCAACAGCTCTCTAATTGGACTTAGGACCTTCTTAACAAGAGGGAAACAGTACTAGATTCCTAGCCAACTACCCAGGGCTAATGGAGTCGTGGGTTTCAGAAGAGAAACTACAACCAGCACTTTATTAAACCAGCATAATCCCTAACAACATTCTAAATATTTGTCTTTACATCCCCAGTTCGGTGTAGTCCTCATCCCCTATTAAGAAACTATTTGTGACAGATGCACACCATTACAGAAAACCACAGCCAATCAAAATACAGAGTTGTGGAGCTTAGTCTTGCCTGATACATCTACAACATGATTCCAGTACCTAATATTCAAGGATCACTGTGAAAGAGAGAGGGGTAGAAAACATGTAAGACTCAGAGGAAGGGGAAGTATGCTATAAGATTATGTCTCCTAGAAATGTCGTAGAAGCGACTCACAAAAAGTCTCACAAATCAGACTAAACATGGGCTAAACAAGGACAACACTAGACATGCTCAGTTGGACAAAGGAGAGCTTCAAACATAAAGAATTGCAGGCAACTAAGGAATGTAGAGAGCTTGAGAAATAGTCTTCCCTATGGATGCGCACACAAACTGGTTATCCAGTACCAAACGGTCAGCCCTGAAAACATACATACAAGTAAAATTATATGGACTGTGCAGGTTGTATATTTTGTACTTAGGAATATCCATGTATATACATTGCATATTTGTATATAACAACAATTAATGAAAAAAGAAGCCATGAACTTGAAAGAGAGAAAGAAGAAATACATGTAAGGGTTTGGAGGGAAAAAGGAAATAAAATATGAATACAGAAGTTGTAGGATTAAAGATCAAATATTCTTATTGCTGCTATTACTTAATTCTACCTATTTCCACTAAGGACATAATTGAATTTAAAGTTTGACTCTTTCCTTCCAGATACTTTATTTTGTGTTACATGCATTATGTAAAATTTATGTGGAAGGGATGGCACAAAGACTCTCTATCACAGTACTTTAAATATATAGGAAGATAGTATTTCATCAGTTTGCTTGCTGACACTCTATAATCCCTGAGGTTGTACATTTTCATAGAATGATTCAGGAAGACTAGAAAACAACTGTTCCTTTATAGCACAATTTCAAAAGAGGAAGTCAAGATTCTGTCTTTATGAATTGTGTAATAATAGATCAAAATATACTAAATGGCAATTCTGCCTCTAATTTCCTCCTTGTCTTTTCCACCATATCTCCTATCCCCTTAACAACAATGGTTGTGTACCATTTTGAGGATGACAAATCATGCTCATGTCTACTCCCAGCAACATGTAAGACTACAGTATTCATGATACCACACATGCCATCTACTTCTCTAACAGCAGAAGGCCAATAATTTAAAATAGAGCTGGCAGCAAACACGGGAGTGTGAAATCTTTGTTGGCATCAGCAGAAAAGCCTTTCTTACTGCTTTTTAGTCACACTTCCAGCTTTCCCTCTCACTGCCAAGGTGTAAAATATTCTCTTTTTTCTCCCTTTAACGGGTGTCACAAGGAGTCAATTTTTATGCTACGTTCCTTGTGGAGGTTTTGGAAAATGTTTAACTTTCACAGAGATTCTAAAAAAGGTTTCTCCGTGGGAAATAAATGCTGTTTTCTATCACTCACATTAGGGCTCTTATGGTTATTTTCCATTTTGTGCAATCTGTTGAGGTCTTAAGCATTAGAAAAATGGAAGGGACGTGTATTCTAACAATGTCAGCTGTTTAAATTGCCATTTTCACTACATTTACATTCTTCCACAGTAATGAAAACAACTTAGCACAAGTTGTCATAAATACACAATGATGTTCTGTATTCAAAGCAGAGTTGAAGGCTGAATCAAACAGCTCTGCTATTCTCTAAGCATTTGTTCTGAACAATATTGACCTTGAGGCTTACAGGAAATATATTGAGAAAATTCTATGTATCAAGTTCAGTGAGGAGATATACAAGTGGGTCCAAATATTAAACTATAAGTACTTTCAGCTTCACCAGAAAGTTAAGTAAAGACAACTGAAGAACAGAGAAACCCACATAGCAGTGAAGAAAATATTATTTTGTTGAACTCAAAAACCAATTGATAAAACTGAAAAAAAAAAGTAGCCTAATAGAATTAGATTCTGTAGAGTGTAGAGTGATGCATGCAAAGGAATTAACTAACAGTGGAGGAAGTAGGCTTCAGCATAGTCCAGGAAGCTCCAGTCCCCAGAGAAAGGAAACTAGTCAAGCAATTTGCATAGATGATTTTGCTCTTAGATAAGAGTGAGTTTGGGAGTTTTCAACATTTGTCAGTTCTCCTATCCTCCCCTTGGTTACTGTCACGGAGGGACTATGATTCATGCAGGAGCATGTTCATGTTGTCCACAGTCATAACCCATAAAAAGCATCATGGATAGAGTAACCATGAATGCCCTCTCTTGGAAAGACCAGTGTAAAGTATTTTAAGTAGGCTGTTACTTGGATTTTTATATGTGCTCCACCTACACCTTGGAAACTAGAAATGTAAGCAAGAACTTGTGTATTCCACTCATTCACTTATCCCTTTACTTAAGAAATACTCGCTACATGATCATAAGAATAATACTTCTAACTATATATACTGGACAATTAAGATTTATTATTTTATGTGTATTTACTACATTTAATGATAAAAACTAAGAAAATGTATAGTAGTAACATAAGGCTACATCATGATATTCACATAGAACTGTACAGGCAAACTTAAGAAAAATCTGGAAAATATATACTAAGTTATACACATACCAAGTCAAACAAAATAAAAAGGAAAAGGTGAAATATTAGGGTTGGGGATTAGGTGGAGCACTTGCCCAGCAAGCATAAGGCCCTGGGTTTGGTCCTCAGCCCTTGGGAAAAAAAATAAAAGATATGGTAGAAAAAGAAGAGCTGAGTCCCAGTGTACATTGAAAAGTAAAAGATACAGGAGCATAAATGCAAAATAATCAGCCAGAGTGCATTGATGTATAGATATCACACAAAAATAGAAAGATTTACCACAACACATACCAAGTGATGGAAGAGAAGAAGTGTTGCAACTCAATGGAAAATTAAATAAGTGTCCTGAAGAAGTTCCAATGAAATATGCACTGTGATAATACTACAGTGTAGGATCATTTTCTTTTTTTTTTTAATTTGACATCTTTTTTAAAATTTATTTAATATTTTTATTTTATAATTAACTTAATTTCACATATCAGCCACGGATTCCCCAGTCCTCTCTCTTCCCACTCCCCAGTACTCCCCCAAAATCCACCCTCCATTCCCACTTCCTCCAAGGCAATTTTCTTATCAGCACCTGGCTGCTGCATTCATGTCCCAAACCATCTTTATCCTCTAACCAGATTTTTTGAGTAGCTTCATAAGAGGCCTTTTTTTGTTTGCAGCTTTTCCTTCATGATCTGTGTTCAAAGAGTATGCAGACTGCGCTTAGTCGCATGTCATTTAAACCGTATCCTCACTATATCCAAAGCCCTCTAATTGTCCGAAGTCTCACTCAGGATGAAAATCCTACCTTCTTCTCCTACAGTTCTGAGATTCCTGTGCTGTAGTTTGTGTTGATCTTATCTTCTCACCTGCTGTCCACATCTTCTCCCATCCCATCTTACCACTGCATTTCCTTGATCCCATCATATCTGAACCACCTGGAAGCTTGTGCATTTTTATTTGTGTCTATTCAAAATGCTCTTCCCCTAGACCTCAAGTAGCTTGACCCACTAACTCAGGAGTTTACTATAGTCTCACCAAATCTTTGGTGATTTACATGATTTCAAATGCTTGGTCCACCTTCCAAATATCCCCCTTTCTTTTCCTCATTTCGTTTTCACCATGTGTATTTAATATATTGCATAATTTAATTTTCATTTTAGGTCTGTAAATGTTATAAGAGTATCAGCACCATGGGAACTGGGGTGACTTTTGTCTGTGATTTACTAATGTATACTAATGCCTTGCATTTTACTTTGAATACATAAGTATCTGTTAAATACTTCTTGAAATACTGATCATTTAGAATTGACATCTACTTACCACAAACAATTTTGAGACAAGAATGTAATAAAACATTTCTATTTATAGCACAGATGAACACTGTGAATTAAAAAAAAAAGTAATCATCAGCTTCCAAAAGTAATCCATAATAACAACCTAGAAGCTAGATACATCCCAGCCCAGAAGGGGGAGCTAATTATGTTGTATATTTAAAACTGTGTATATGGCAAACATCCCAGGTTTTAAAAAATTAAATAAAAGTTTGTATGAAACACAAGGTAAAACTACCTTCTTTTGTCAATATGGTTATCATCTAACTTGAAAGCACTAGAGATGTGGATAAGAAAATGGTGACTACACAGGGTGACCATCTGTGGCTTCCAGGGCTTCCTAGTGACTCCCAGCATAATTGCAGATGTATTTTAGGGAGACTGAAGTTTTTCTAGAACACATTTATGAAGTATTGTGTTCTGGCTGTTATGGTTATCTTTAAAAAAAAAACATTCTACCGTAGCTGCAGATGCTTAGACAATATGGATTATATTTCATCATGTGTAATAGGTAGGTTATTTTTTCTGTTTTTTTTTTCCTCTCACAAAGTCCTCTGTTTTCTTGCTTCTATTAGTCATTTGCTTCCTATTTAACAGCCTCGGATTTCTTTCTGTGTGAATCAGTCAGAACTGCAAAGAAAATTTCAAGACAATATCATGACAATTCCAATTGCATGGGGGAGTATATTATAGTGAGACATCCGCTCAAAAATCAAAGAACAATTTTCTCTGTACTGATTGCTCCTATTTTAACTTAGTGGCAATGAGGACAGTGTTCTAGAAGAATAAGATTCCATCATTGCTAGTAACATGAAATAAATCATTCCCAGAAGCTAATAGTGGACATAATGATTTAGAACTTGAGTAGTTAATTAAATGGAATCAGCTCAGTACAAAAATCATGCGGATTTTGCTTACCTTGAGAATCTGCTTTGGATTAATTTTTTCTTATTGTCTTCTTCATTCTTGTATCTTACTGATCTGTTAAAATTCATTGATTTGGAATGCTTTAAAGCAGTTTACTTCCCAGAAGAAAACTGATGTTAAATATGTAGTGGTAGTCTGTTACATATTCATTCACAAAAGCATCCCCTATTGTGAGATGGAACAGCCAATTTCCCACACACTGCTGGTATTAATGGATGTTAGTTTTAAAAGAATTCTTTGAAAACTAGCTGTCTATAGAGCATATGCATCATATATAAATAAGAAATTATAGTGTGTATTTTTCAGAAAGGAATGTACACATTTTTTCACCAAAAATTAAGATTGGCTGATAAGATAACATTTATGAAGATAAAGGAATAAATAAGTTAATAAATGATAGAAAATAACCATATGGCTTTTTAAAAAAATAATCTAGTGTGTTCTTCAAACATTTTGGGAACCTTGAGTCAGGCCCAAATAGAATTTGAAGCTTTGATACAGAAAATAACTTCTGGTCTAGCTAGTGTGATGAAGCAAAGTTAGAAATTTTATTAAATGTGTTTTTAAACAGGTTTAAGTTCAAGGGTTAGGAGAAAAAAACGTGCTGAGTAAGGAAGAGCTGACTGAGAGCCTCAGATGATGTGGCCTCCAGAATAATTGCAGAAAGATATCTAAACATGGGTATGGGCTTCCCAGGGGAGAGTTGCTGTTAACTGTCTCAGCATCCATTAGTTATACACCCTGCTCTCATGGCTCTCAGGTTACATCTCAAAAAGCTGCTAGCAATCTATTTCTCGTTTCTCTCTCCTTTGATGAGAGAATGCAGTCGGGCCATAGAAATGACCTAGCGTGAGTTGGAATCTGAGAAGGGAAACCCAGGAAACCCTGGATTGCACAAAGTGTTTAGTACATGACATTTCCTTGTAAATAGGGTTCCTGGTGAAAGTCCTGGAGAACCAGAGGTTTACAGCAGGGAAGGAAGAAAGTCCTTAAAGGTGTGGTAGTTGTGCTGCAATCCTTGACTCTTTGCTAGGAGGCACTTCATGCCAAATCCTGGGGGAGGGAGTCTTCTCCCTTCTTAGGTCTCCAAGATCTTTCCTGTCATCCCATCCTATTTCCATTTAAGTATAACAAGCTTTGCTAAACATGTCAGGTGTCATCCAAATGATGCAGAAGCTTTCTTACCTAACATGCGTAGTTGCTTGGGATGGAGGTGATGGCTAGCTTTTGGAACATTCAATGGTTGCTGTGGTTTGAAAGAAAATGGTCCTGATAGGGAGAGGAACTATTAGGAGATATGGCCTTGTTGGAGGAAGTGTGCAACTGTGGTGGTGGTCTTTGACATCTCCTGTGCTCAAGCTATGCCCAGTGTGACACAGAGTTCACTTCCCATTGCCTGTGGATCAAGATGTAGAACACACAGCTCCTTCTCCAGCACCATGTCTGCTCACAGGAAGAAAATAGACTGGAGATAATTAACTAAACTTCTGAACTGTAAACCAGCCCCAATGAAATGTTTTCCTTTATAAGCGTTGCCATGGTCATGGTTCCTCTTCACAGCGATAGAAACCCTAAGATAGTTGCCAAAGCCACCCCAGGTCAGTGGCTTTTTGGATTTTTTGTTTTGCACACTCAAAAAATGAAGTTCATGGACAACAGGGAAGGCAAGATTTCACAAAGGAGCTAGTTGTAGGTTCTTAGGTGTGAACATAAAAGAGGAAGCAAGTAGACCTTGCTTTGCAAGAGTAGATCTCAAGAACTGGGTTGCCTAAGAGGTTCATTGTTTTGGGCTGAAAAAGACTTTTTGGATTGAGGCATGAAAGATGAGCTGGCTAATCTGCTTGACACACCCATGAGGTATCCAAGTACCTCTCCATCCCAGATGCATGCATGGAACTAGATCATATGCTCACAAATAACTTCTAGGAAGCTATGTAAAAGAAGAAGAAAGATAATAAGAAACCATAACAGAAGTAAAAGTACCCAAAGATGTAGATGTATCCTGCTTGTTAAATAAGAAACACAGAGCCAGTTGCAGAGTTAAAAACCACGAGGTCAGAGCCAAAGCAGAAAACCTTACCCTTCACTGCTTCTGCGGTTCCTCCTCTCTGCAAGAGACCTACTTCTGTGCGTCCTGTCTATTTAAAGACTTTCTGTTCTCCTCCTTCATTGGTTGTAACCCAGCCACATGACCTCCTCATCACTGCCTGTTTGTACAGACCTCCAGGTCTTCTATGGTTGGTATTGAAATTAAAGGCGTGTGTCTGCTATGCTGGCTATGTCCTTGAACACACAGAGATCCGCCTAGCTCTGCCTCCCAAGTGCTGGGATTAAGGGCGTGCCCCACTACTGCTCGGCTTCTGCTCTGGCTTGCTCTGACCTCAAGGCAACTTTATTGACATACAAATAAAATCACATTTCAATACAAATAAAATATCACTATATTTCCCCTTTTCTATTTTAATAAAAAGAAAAAAGGAAAAAGTTATAACTAATAAGAAAAACTATATACAAAAGTACAATAACTATATATACCATATATACAAACAATAAATACCTAAACAATGTCTAGTCCATTTGTAATTGACAAATTCAGAGAAAATAATTCCATTATCTATCCTATTTTGGTAAGTCCAGAATGTACCTGATTCACTTTTTATCCTAACTTATATAGCTAACGGAACTGTCTTATAACGTCTTTCAAATTTATACACTTACAGCTCTTAGTGAGTTTTTCTGAAATCCTTAACAAAGATAATTATAACTATAACTAACTGATCTTCAACTCCCTCAGAGACCCAAGAAGGAAATAATACTACCTAATAAAAAATAAAAACAAGAAGTGCATGCAAGCAGCTTCAAAAAAAAAAAATGTGAGTTGACAGAAACAGCCAGCTGCCTGGACAGTCACCTGAGGTTTCTCCACAGTGTTGGGGCATCATCTTCAGCCTACAGGCTTAGTGTATCTGACAGACTCTTTTGTGAACTAAGATGTATACAAGGTCAACAGTTTGACCTCACATTTGGTGAGAGCAGTCCATGTACCAGAAACATCTGAATTCCATTAGTGTCATGTCATGATTCAGGATTTTAAATTCTGGAAATTATTGATGTCTTTTCAATTCAGCTGTCCATTTTTCTTGGCTGTGTATATGTGGCTTCATCTTGGCATCCTGTTCTTCTCCACATCTCTCTATTAAACGCCAGTCTACTATTGAGAGAGGTGAGCTTAGTTATTCCTCAAGAATAACTGTTTCATCTGCTGTTCCATTGCATATAAGAAGCCATTGGCCCACTCCCTGTTCAGCTGCCTTCGAAGAAAAGGGCACGGTACCTTTTACAGATTGCAAAAGTCACTCACTTCAGGGATGGTGCCATATTGTCCTGGCTTCAGAAGATGCCTTTTGTTAAAGCCACAACCACACTTGTTTTGGCAAGAATTGGTAGTCCTTGGTTTCATGTCCTGTCTGTCCTGTTTGTCAGCAGTTGATTCAAGGATACTTTGTTGTCCAGTGGCTGACTTTTGCAACAATGAAAGTTAGTTCCATATGCAGTTTCTTCAATGCCCATATTTTCTCTGAAGTAGATTGGTAAGGAAAAAAAAAAAAAAGGCAGGAAAACTCTAACTACAAATGGCGCCCAACGTGTTCGCAAAAATTTCCACCTAAAACCTGAGAAAAAAGATTCTAAGACGGAGCTAAAAACAGCTTCCTAATTGTCTCTCTCAAGTTAGCGGCAGCCTGCCGGTTTCAGCTACTATGGCGGGTTCCTGGCGTGTGCGTCTGACCTGCAGTGTGGCGGGAATGAGGAGTCTACAAGGGACATTTTACTCTGCTGAGTGGTAGATAGAACTGCTTCTGAGAGTTGATGGTACACATGGCTCCAGACCCAGAGCTGGCTGTAAACTGTACCACCGCCATGTTGGGAAGCTGAGGTAGGCAAAGCCAGCAGCCACAGAGGCGTTTCAGTCTTACAAAGATGGATATTACACAGAGAATCTGGTTTGTCTTGTCTTTGGGACTTTTAACTGCAGAAAAAGATTTGATCATAAAAGCTGTTGAGTTAAATAAATATGTAAATTGTAAAGGTAACTTGACTTCAAAATTTGGATATAAGGATATGTTGCTTTGGAAAAGAGTTTCTGCTTTTGTTTCCACAGAAAGCCAGAGGCTGTGGATTTGTTCCAGATTAAGGTACATCAGGCTTCATCAGCCAAGACCACCTGAAAGGTCTCCGATGACACCATGGCCCAGATGATCCAACATCCAGAATGTTTTCAAGGCAACTGGCTCAGAGGTTCACCCTAATGGACTACTCCATAATCCTAAAATTTTCTTTGTGTCCCCATAAGATACAGCGCCCCCCTCCAGCAGGAAGTAGTAAGACAAACTACTCCCACATTCCCAAAATTATCAAGTTGGCTTTGGAGATGGTATTGGCTCACTCCTTCTCTAAACCCAGACATATTGCTAAAAGAAAAGGTTAAGAGATTCTTGTGTCCCAAATCAGAAGAGCCCTCTGGTGTGGGACAGAGAAAAACCAATATTTTTCTTTAAAGCAGGTTGATTATAAATGCGATCTCTTTCTAAAGAAGAAAAGGGGATATGATATAGATATAATAGGATGAAAGGGTAGATTAAGGAAGGAACTTACTTCTAAAGAGCAACAACTTGTTTAAAATGTTTTACATTGGTATAGATTTTAGTCTATTGATACAAACTTAAAGTTAATTTTGTTATACTATGTATATATTTCTACTTGTGTTTAAGGTATTGTGTTTGTATAGCTCATTTAAAATTGTAATGGATAATTAAAAATAGATTAATAATTAATCATCTGTGATAATCATACTCATAGCCATGTTAGTTAAGTCTTCTAGGTATACATAGAGATATTTCAGATAGATAGGTAATCTTCAAATACTTCAAAGACCTTCAGAATATGGCATTTAAAATATTTTTAAAATTTAGACTTTCTGGACAGTGAGACATGTCTGCTCCTGGCAGCACCAATTTACTTCAGAGAGGAGGATGGGCATTGAAGACACTTCATATCTTATCTTCACCTTGGCAAAAATAGCCATTTGGGCAAGAAACTGTTCTTGCCTGGACTGCTTGATCGACTGGACATGCAGGACCCATAGAAAGGTGACCACTAAACTTTGCTTGACAAAATGGTCCTTCAGGTTCCTGCTTTGCAGAGGAAACTGCCAGACATTCTACAGGACACTGAGAGAAGTGACCAAGAGACTCTAGCCCTGTGAGCTGAAGACAAATGCCCCAACTTTACAAAGGAACATTAGGTGACTGTCCAGGCTGCCAGCTGTCTCTGTCTACTCTTGCAAGACTCCCGAAAAATGCTTACAGCCTTCTCCCGGTTCTCAGGTAATATTATATCCTTCTGAGGCCTTTGATGTGGTTGAAGACTAGATAGTTATAATTTTGCTCAGTTATGATACAAGATAAGTTAGATATAAAACCTTAGACTCACCAATATAAGATAGGATATCTTCTTTAATAATGTAACTATAATTCTTGCTTGATAATTGTTTTGTTATATGTAATTATACTATGTAAAAGTTAAAACCTTCCTTAAAGAAAAAAAAAAGAAAAGGGGAAGTGCTGTGGATATCGCTCTGTGTAAATAAAGTTCTGATTGGCCAGTGGCCAGGCAGGAAGTATAGGCGGGACAAGAAAGAAGAGAATGCTGTGAAGTAGAAGCTTGGAGAGAGACACTGCCAGCTGCCGCCATGAGAAGCAACATGTAAAGACACTGGTAAGCCACAAGCCATGTGGCAAAGTATAGACTAACAGAAATGGGTTAATTTAAGATAGAAGAAGTAGATAACAAGAAGCCTGCCACGGCCATACAGTTTGTAAACAATGTAAGTTTCTGTGTGCTTTCTTGGTTGGGTCTGAGCGACTGTGGGACTGGCGGGTAAGAGAGATTTGTCCTGACTGGGCCAGGCAGAAAAACTCTAACTACACAAAGACTTGTGCCATTTCTAGCTTCTGGCCAGGACAGAACCAATTTCTGTCTTCTAGCCAAAGACAAAATCAAAATCCGTGTTTCTCAAAATACCTGACTAGTTGCCTCTTGTTGTTTCTCACATACCATATATATGATATAGATGTATTAACATGTGGGTGTACATGTACTTGTATGAGTGCGTGTACATATAAGTATATGGATATATGAACTGATGTTCTCTGAGGAAGCCACACCAGTATGGGAGATTCTAGGAATGGCTGGCTGTCGGAGAACATTATAGTTGGAAATAGAGGGAATGTTGCAGATTAAGAGCAAAAGAGTGGAACAGTTTTTACTGCATTTTAGTAGCCTTTTAATATCCACTTCTGACCCGAGCTAAAAGCTGTGACTGGTAGATTAAACTTCGGGATGTATTGTTAAATTTAGCAGACAGTTAACTTCCATTGACTCTAAGAAGAAACTGCTATAACATCAGAAACCTCTGTAAGAGACCTTTTTGCTCAGCTATAGCTTGCCTCCACTAATGTGCCTGACAGGTGCAGTGATGCATGACTGTCTTTCACTATATAATTCTTGAAAGTTCTTACACTCTCTTCCACAATGAAGCATGGTGCCTTCATGGTTCTCCAAAGCTATCAAACTCTCAAGAAAAACTCTCTCTTATATTCTTTGGAGAAAGGCTGTGTTTTGAATGTCATTACTTTGTATTTCAACATATCAGGGCTTTTAGAAGATTTTGAACATTCAATTATATAAAGGCATGAGCAATAGACTAACCTATGAGAGGTACATATTTGTTAGTTGATTCAGAAAATCAACAAAGATTTTGAGGCCATTTTGTCCCCTGTAAAGAATTCTGAAGCTATAATGGGTGACCTAGGTTATTATCTTGGCTCCAACTTCTAGTGTATAATATAGTATAGGATAGCATAGTCTAGTCTAGTCTAGTCTAGTATATCTAGTTTATATTTTAGTATATATTTATGTAATCATTTAACAGATACATTTGTATGTTGACATATTTAACAATTCCAACTATAAACTAAGAGAAATATACTAGCTAATCAACATAATTGGGTTTCCTTTAAAGATTCTTTGAACTTACTGTGCAAGATAAATACAGTTTGCGCTATTTCTGCTCCTTAATGAAATGGATACATAGAATGACCCTTTAATATTAAATGCATTTGTTTAATTGTAAATAATCTTTTTGAATATTTACGAGAAGGGAAGTACATGTTTGCTGGATTACCTTCCCTTTGGCTTTGGCAACACCTGATATTTTGATTAAATTATGAATGAATTCTATTGAAAGGCCAAGAAAAACACAAGAATTATTTACATACCAGAAAAATTTATGTGGGATCAGATTTCTCTAAGTTTCAGAATGATTTCATCATATGAGGTTCAAAATATTTATAAATGGCTTCTGTAGGCAAACCATTATCTCATTTTCATTTTTATGATTTAAAATGCCCCAGTAACTGCACTGGTATTGATCCAGACAATAAAATGGTAATCCATATTCAATGAATTGAATAATTTTTTACGAGCATGCAAGCTTAGTGTCTATCTGTTTTAATATCTGTGTTTTCATCTTATCTCCCTGAATACCTTCCTTTCACAAACCATTAAGTTTCTAAGTGTGTGGTAGCTTTTGGATTATTTAACTCACCATAATAAAACAGTCCATACAGCAAAATTACAGAAAAAGGTAGAGTACATTAGTAACAAATTTTATTTGTTCTTTTTTATACTAATAAAATGGTGTATTAGGTGTAAAAGTGCATGGATAAACATTCTGGGAAAATTTTTCAGGCATCATGACTTTTAATTTTTTTACTATATCCAAACCAATAGATTTATATAGTGCAGTTGTTACCATTACAAACAAAACAAAACAAAACAAAATAATAAAAGTATCCATATTGAAAACAGTAAATGTTAGAGAAACTATAAACTGTTTGGAATGGGAGCTATTTAAATTTATAGTAGTTAGTAATAATGAAGTTTTTTTCTTTTTTCTCCTTTTTTATTTATTATATTTGTGTTTTAATTTTACACATCAGCCTTGGGTTCCCCCTGTCCTCCCCTTTCCCGCCTCCATCCCTACCTTCCCTGCAGCCCCTCCCCTCCATTCCCATCTCCTCCAGGGCCAAGACTCCCCTGGGGATTCAGTTCAACCTGGTAGATTCAGTACAGGCGGGTCCAGTCCCCTCCTTCCAGGCTGAGAAAAGTGTCCCTGTGTAAGCCCAAGGTTCCAAAGCCAGCTCATGCACTAAGGACAGGCAATGATGAAGTTTTAACTTTGAATACTACAACCCATCCATTCAAAAGGGAATTTCTGTTTCTATCAAACTGCTTTGGTGACACCTATGATAATATGTTATTGGATTAATAAGACTCCTGAGAAACAAATTCTGCCCTGCTACTGGCTGATCTGAAAAGATTCCAGAGGCAATCACAGATGTACAGTAAGCTGCAAATTCTTCCCTTCTTCTTGAAAAGTTTCAGGGCCACAGAATTCATTATCATCATCAATATGTTTTCCTGTGTACCAAGAACTCAAATTTCCTTGGCTCATATCCTTGTGAAAGGACCGAATTATGTTAAGACTGCTGTCATACATATGAAAACCAGTAACTTTCAGTCAACTCCTCCAGATCTCTTTTTAGTTTGCCTTCAGAGAGGACACTGTCTTGTCTCCACAGTATAGCTCTGAGAAAGGTAAATCAGAATCTTATCCAACTATGACTGTATGGTAAGTATGTTAGAATAAATGATTAGAAGTTCATAATGGCCACGTATGCAGTCACTATGTTTCCACTTTATCTTTGTCTGTAAGAGACCTAATGTTCCAGGCTTCACCCACTGCTACATAAATCTTTCTTTAACCAGGAGGGGGGAAAGGCATGAGGCAAATGGAGACTTACCAGAGTTTCATGAGCATATGTGTATTATATTTATGCTTCTACTTTTTTGATGTCTAAGCACATATTGCAATACCCCTGTGAAGTATACAGCTCAAGGAAGTCTATTTACAAAACTGTACAAGTATTACCACTATCTAATTGCAGAACATTTTATTACTTCCTAAAACAAATGCATTATGCATTAGTGACATTTTCCTTCTGCTGTCCTCTCTGCCTTTTGGTATCTACTAATTTACTGACTCTACGGGTTTATGTGTTCTTGACATTTCATATAAGCAGAATATGTGGCCTTTGAGATATAACATTATTTTCATTTAGCAGGAATTTTAAGTCCATCTTTTCTTTTAGTATGAATCAGCACATCTTTCCAGTTTATGTCTGAATAAAATTAGATGGCCTGAGTAAGCTGACTTATTTATCTGTCTGCACATGATGGGCATTTGCTTATTTCCTTATCATGACTATTATGTATAATGATGTTGTAAATACTTTTATACTTTTGCATAAAAATGTGTTTTCAGATATCCATTTAAAAGCAGAATTGGTAGATGATATATATTCCATCTCCAATTTCTTCAGAAAATTCCAAACTATTTTTCAAAGTCACTATACCATTCCCCATCCACATCAGCAACACTTAATGTTCAGGACCCATTTTTCCTACAACCTTAACAATGCTTGCTATTGCTCATCTATTTTATTGCTGCATCCTTAATGGGTATGAAGTAGTACCCCATAAAGGTCTTGCTTTGCATTTGGCTAGTGACTAATGATGGCAAGCCTTTTATTTTGTATGTGCTTACTGGTAACTTTTATAACATCTTTGGAGAAAAGACAGTTTAAAATCTGATGCCCACCTTTAATTGGGTCACTTATTTTATTCCTGAACACTAACCATTTTCATTTTTATCATCTAAACCTTTATCACTTGCTACAGTTTACTACTGAGTTCTATAATCCACTGTACTGTCATTTCTTAGATAGTGTTCTTTGAAGCACTTTAAACAATTTTTCCAAGCACTAAAATTTATGTATTTTTGTTTGGCTTTGTTACTGTTATTTTCATTGAAATACCAGAGAAGCCATTGATCAACAAGGTCACAGCGAGGTACATGTGACATGTGAGAGCTTTATACTTAAATTTCTTTTTCTTTTTGGTTTTTCAAGACAAGGCTTCTCTGTGTAGCTTTGTGCCTTTCCTGGAACTCACTTGGTAGCCCAGGCTGGCCTCAAACTCACAGGGATCTGCCTGTCTCTGCCTCCCCAGTGCTGGGATTAAAGGTGTGCGCCACCACTGCCTGGCTAAATTTCTTATAAGAAGTTATTTGGTTCATTTTTATTTAAATTTTGAGTATGGCCATGTGTCTATGTTTTAATCATACTTGGAAGGAACCAAAGGCTCCTTGCCCACTGATTTTAACTATGATAGCGCAATTTCTGACAATTAACTGGTTTGTTACTTAATAAGTTTAATCTTAAACTCTCTTCCATGCAATTTCTTCCTGACATTATTCACTGATTACTTATATACATCTCAGTGAATTCTCAGTAACTCCAAAAACGATTTGAACAGCCCAACCCTCATACCAAACACAGTGGGTAAACCCTTTATGTCCCAGTTAAGGAACAGGTGTGGCCTCTTGATTATATCTAGTTCTAACCTTGCTTTTAATGATTCATTCTTCAAACAAGAGGCAAAATTAGTAACTTATAAACACAATTGAAGTAATCCCCTTGCTTGAAATATATTTCAATAAATTTCACAGGAGTTTGGCTTGTTTGTCATTTGTTTGTTGCTTATGCTTTTCTTTTTATCTCAAAGGAGAAATAAAGCAATGATTAGAAATGTTTTTAACTGGTTCATGGGGGCAGGGATGAGTAAGTGTTACTGACATCTTGCAGAGGCTATCTGTGTGACTGAATACCCAACAATCAACAGGGTGGTCCCACAATAAAGTGTTACCAGGTCTGAAATGTCAATATTACAAAGGCTGAAAACTCCGTATTTTAAGTAAAAAGAAAACTTCCCAACATGGACTAGAAGATGCCCGCTTTGCCAATCTCATTTAACATTCCCGTCTTTCTCCCCATGCTCCATTTATATATCTATTTCTTTAGCATACAAGGTTATTTCCCAAAACAAAGCCTTTAAAATGGCTCCTCACTATAAACGCAATTTTGTTCCCTAGATTGGCTACTTCACATCTGTCAGGCATTTCCAAGCATCACCTGTTTAGCAAAGGGAGCCTTCACACCTGCAAAGGATAAAGACAAATAGAGGAGGGTAGCACTTTAGAAGAGAGGGTTATTGAAGGATAGCATGAAGAAAATTAAAGAAAAATGAAATATGCATGTAAATAGCAGGTGTTGAATGGTTGAGATTCTCACTCTCAGTTTTTTTCATTCTCCTTTCCTCTTGCCTTTACCCAAATCTCTTCTCAATGCTGCCTTCCCAGATGACCCCACTTTTATTACCATTTTAAGTGATGCTGCAAGATAATGGATTTCATTCTGGCATTTTCATATATATAGTTCTTATTCACCACCCTTCCCCATGTCTGTCCTCCATCTCCATATGCCCTTCTGGCTGATCCTTTTGTGCCCAGACGGTCCTCCCTGCAAGAAATCTTTGAATGACTAGTATGAGATTGAAAATGCCTTACATGAATGTCAAAATGTAGTTGGGAATTGGTAGGTAGACATGGAAGAATATTAGCAAGAAGACGGGGGAATCTACTGAAATGAAAAAATAATATTTAAAGAATGGCTACAGCTTTGAGGGTTTTTATGCAGCTTGTGCACCATGAAGAGGGGGATTTACAAGTAATATTTGAAGGAGAGGGCACATAACAGAAAAAGGACAGAGAATAAGCACAGAGATATCTTTCATAAATTTTAATCTTAAGGCAACAAATCTTATTGACGATCGGATATAAATAGCCAGTCTATCAAGGACAAGAATAGAAACAAACAATAATCCACGTGGTCAAAGAGATTTGTAAAAAAAAGACTATGCAGAGTTGACATAAGGAGCATGGCATAAACACTGAGTTTGCCGGTGATGATGGTAGGAGATGTAGATGAGAAGGCTTCCGATTTTGAGCTGAAGGGTTAAGTAGGAGGGAAGGTTTGAGGGAACAATCCGACATCAGTCAGTGGAGCTACCTGATGCCACTGGTCTGTTGAGAAGGGCTCTAAGGTAGGAGTCAAGGTTAGCAGGAAAGAGTGATTAGAAGGAAAAGAAAGTGGTGGGTCTAGCCTAGATGTTTTTCACTGTTATAAGAAGCATCCTAGCAGTTGAATTATAATTGGAAGTGAAGGTGTTTCTGAATTTACCGGGATGATATGTCCAAGCCCCTTGTCCTTCCTCAACCTAGAAGTTAGCCACAAAGTACACTGCAGAATGTGGATTGGTTCTACCTTAGATCCACAACTGACTGGAATTGTGCTGACCCTATCCTGCACTATTGAAAGACTGTATCAGAGTGCCTCCCTCAATATTCAGAGCTTGAAGCCCAGTTTCTGCTTTTGACACTACTGCAAATTTGAAATATCAAGAAGGAAACCAGCTTAAGTAGAGGACCAATTTGCATAATACAAAATGTGAAAATCGTAGGCTTCGGGAAGGGAGAGACAACAGGCAAGGTTACATAAAGGAAAAGAGAGAACCCAAGAGATCATTGACCTCCCCACCCAAAATACCTGTGGTGAAAGGAGATGATGCAGTGAGAAAAAATGGATGGATGGGTCAAACGAAGGAGGAAGGCCTGTACTTAGGTAAGCAATAGAAGTAAAGGTGATCTATTTGGCACAGACCCTTTGAGGAACTTAGACTTCATCTTTTATGGAAATGGGATTCCATGCGAGGAGTAGAACTTGTACCACACCTCTACATCTGGGAAAGGGTTAGGTAGCATTGTTATTTTCCCTCTACAAGGAAAATAGATGCAAGGTTTTTGTTTAATTTCTAGAATACGTCTCCCCCTCTCCATATCTTTCCATTCCAAACAAGAGTTAGATTTTCCACATAAGTAATCACAAAGCCCCACTAATTTTCCTAAGCTGCGATTTAAGTTGTTTTGTGTTGATTTCTATTACATAAATAGCGTGAAAGGAAAGACACAGAGTTCGATTATCAGCTAAATTGTCATCCGAGCTGAAAATGAAGTGGGTGGAAAAGCTTGGAGCCACTTATAATATTCAAGCTGAGCAGACAAGACCGTCAAGTAACTAAATGTTGCCTTTAAACATCACATTTATCTTGGTATCTAGGCAAATAAATGCTATTATCAATGTTTCCTCCAGTGTTCAGATTAGCAGTGTTCATGATTCTAGTGTGTCTTCATAAAGCATGTGACCTGTTGTTAGAGAATGTTGACTACTTGCACTTACAGTAAGTATCTCAAGTCAATAAAAAGGTCACAAAGGACTTTTGGCCTTTTTATTCACAGGCACATGAGTGTTTTATATCAAATGAGAACTTTCTTCTCTCAGCACCCATTAAACCACGTCATTGGTGAAATGCTTTTATACATAGAGTAGCATCATTTCCTGAATATAAAGATGCAGTACAATGATGTCACTCCTGACATTGCCATCTTTCTTTGGGTAGTATTAGCAGTTTGCAAACTTTTTCTTAAGCCAGATTAGATTCACATATTTTTCTATCATGCAGACGATTGCCTCTGAGCCCTTGGGACACTTGTCTGTAAGCACTCTTTTTTTTTTACAGCCTCACATTTTATAGATTCTTAAGAAAGATTCATGCTTACTCTACCGCAGAAGAAATACACTTAACCATTTATATGTTGTATTTCAAATTCCCAAAAGGTAAAAGAAGGATGTCTATCATTATGTTCAGCAGGAACTCTCTTCACAAAGCACAAAATGCACAGGATTATCAAGATATATGGAGGCAATCTTCCAAGAAATAAAGCATTAAAGTTATGTGCAGAGACAGGGCACCCCAGAAGCCAGCATTATTTTAATGGGACAGAATGGAAAGTGATTTACCTAAATATATATATTTTTTACACAGCATTCCTTCCCATTTTGTTGTTTAGTATCTGTTCACTGGGCAAAGTATGTAGGAACTATCTCAACAGAATGCCACCACACCTATTTTCTCTAGGAATTTCTGTGCAAAAGGATTTGAAGGAGAAAGTTTTAAAATTATAACTGTGCTGTATTTAAAACACAGTTTAAAAACAAGTGAAGCACTTAATATGGAGAGCTATCCAAAACTTCACAAGAATTCATAAATGTGAGGGAGGTAAAGACAAACCTCAAATCCAGAACATCAACTGGCAATCAGATTCAGCCAAAAACCTAGTGTTCCCCAGAGTACTCAATATGACAGGTGCAAAAATGTACCACCGATCTGCCAAGACACAAATCCACTTAATAGATATGGAGCTGACGACAAGAACCAGGTTGTTTGAAAAATGATTATAAAATTCTTGAATATTTTTAGCTCAAAGGGCTAAATCCAACGTGAACTAAGAACTATTCTCTGCAAAGTTTATAGTCGTTATTAATAATACGCAATGAAAACAAGTACAATTCAGCCATGAATAATGATGAAGCACTTCTAGCACAGATTTCTAGTTGTGTTGTAGAATATTATTTTAAAGTTGTTACTTTTGTTTATGTTGCATTTATTTAACTCTGTGAATCTGTGGCACTGTGCCTGTCTAACACACCTGACTGGCCTAATAAAGACTTGAACGGCCAAAAGCGAGGCAAGAAAGAGAGATAGATGGGGCTGGCAGGCAGGCAGAGAGGATACATAGAAGGAGAAATCTGGGAGGAGGAGGAAGAAGAAAAAAGATGGAAGAGGGAAGGAAGAAGTAGTGAGGGAAGGAGGGGGACTCCAGGGGCCAGCCACCCAGCCACCCAGCCACCCAGCCACCCAGCCACCCAGCCACCCAGCCACCCAGCCACCCAGCTATACACACAGCCACCCAGCCACCCAGCTACACACACAGCAAGCCATGGAGTAAGAGTAAGATTGATAGAACTAAGAGAATGTGAAAAGCACAGAGGCAAAAGGCAGACAGGGATAATTTAAGTTAAGAAAAGCGTACTAGAAATAAGCCAAGCTAAGGCCAGGCTTGATAATTAAGAATAAATTTCCCATCTGTGATTTATTTGGGAGCTGGGTGGCAGTTCCCCCTGGAAAAAAAAAAAAGAGAAAAAACAAACAACCATACAGTAGTGCACAAAGAATGAGTCATATGTCAGTCATGCCCCATAACAACTGAAGTGTGAGGACAAATCTATTTTTTAAATTTTATTAATTAATTAATTTTTTAATTTCTTATGCATGCCCAGCCTTAGCTTGG
Organism: Onychomys torridus; assembly: GCF_903995425.1. Taxonomy (NCBI): domain Eukaryota; kingdom Metazoa; phylum Chordata; class Mammalia; order Rodentia; family Cricetidae; genus Onychomys; species Onychomys torridus. Next base: position 31,394,360 of record NC_050459.1, on the reverse strand, counting down.
CTTATTTCTAGCTAGCTTTTTTTTCTTTTAATTTATTATATTTGTGTTTTAATTTTATACATCAGCCATGGGTTCCCCTGTCCTCCCCCCCTCCTGCCCCCGCCCCCACCTTTCCCCCAGACCCTCCCCTCCATTCCCATCTCCTCCAGGGCCAAGACTCTCCTGGGGATTCATTTAAACCTGGTGGATTCTGATGGAAGTGGATGCAGAGATCCTTGGCCAGGCCCCATCCTCAGCCAGGCCCCAGGTGGAGCTCCAGGAGTCCAGTTGTCAAGAAAGAGGAGGGACTGTAAGAGTGTGAACTGTCGAGACCAAGATTGGAAAAACCCAGGGACAAATAGCCAAACAAATGGAAGCACATGAATTATGAACCAAAGGCTGTGGAGACCCAGCTGGAGCAGGCCCTCTGGATAAGTGAGACAGTTGAATAGCTTAAACTGTTTGGGAGGCACCCAGGCAGTGGGACATGGACCTGTCCTTAGTGCATGAGCTGGCTGTTTGGAACCTTGGGCTTACACAGGGACAAATCTATTTTAAAATCTTCTGATCATAGCTTTAGACAGGTAAGCCCTAAATTTGGCCACTTTCATTGATATCCGCAGATCTGTGCCTAACAGGCTTATAGCTACATATCAATTTCTTAGAAAAATAATTTCAGTAGAAAAATGACCAGTGATTAACACATCTCAAAATAATTTTTTGCAAATATTCCCTACTAGTAGATATTAGGATAGACTACAGTATACAAAAAAAAAGAAGAAATCAAAATGATTTATTGTTAGATGTAGCTGAATTGTTAAATTTTGACACTCCGCTTTTATGTGAATCTATAAAATAGTTTAAAAGAAGGAGAATTACTTTGCCTGCCTCCATGCAGTCTGTTCTTTCCAGAATAGTGGAAGGCTTGTCCAGCAAGACAAGACCTCCCCCCCCCAACCCCATCCGGTGACAGGACTGTACTTTCTGCTGGATGGGCACCAGTGTGACTTCTTTCTAGACATCTTCACTCAGAATCAGAAAGGTCTTGTTTCTCTCAAATTTAAATGTTCTCTTCATAGGTTCAAGCAATCATTATTTGTCAAAAACCTTTCAACATGTTAGAGGACAGGGATGAGGTTTAGATGTAATTTTGCATAAAGTCAGTCAATGAATGAAAAGTGTACTAATTCATGAGCAATTTAGACTTATAACATCAACAGAGACTGAGACAGCATGCAAAGGGCCTACACAGGTCTGACCCAGATGAGGTCCTAGCTGAAAGGAGAAGTGGGCACATGCCCCCATCTCTAACACAGAAACTATATTAAATTGATAACCATTTGCAAATAAAAACTTAGTTTTCTTCAAGGGAGTCTCAATAGAGAAACTACTTCTTTTAATTCTCTCATGTCCTCTCCTTCCCCTCCCCCACCCTATTGTCTCTCCCCACAACCTAGGTACATCAACCAAATAAGGCATAACATGGTACTCTAAGACCATACTATTACATCAAGCCTGGGCAAGATGACCCAGTAGGAGGAAAAGGGTCTCATAAGTAGTCAAAAGTTCTAGCGACTGCCCATGCTTCCACTGTTAGTAATCCCACAAGAGCATCAAGCTACTCAGTCATAACATATATGCAGAGGACCTCAGTTAGACCCCTACAGGATCCCTGATCTCTGTGAGTCCTCATGAGTCCTGGTCACTTGATTCTGTGGGCCTTTTTTTCATGGTGACCCTGACCCCTCTGGTTCCTCAGATCCTTTCTCCCCTTAATCCACAGGGGCCTGAGCTCCACCCAATGTTTGGCTGTGGGACTCTGCATCTGCTTCCATCAGTTGCTTTAGGAAGTTTTTCTGGTCTCTTTGATGAGGATTCTTCTAGGTTTCCTGTCCCAGAGCACTCTGCAGGCAGAACAAACTATAGGTTGAAGTTTTTGAGGCTGGGTTGGTGTCCTAATCACTCTACTTTAGTATTGGTGAAATTATTAAGGCCATTCCACATAGTTAAAAGGGAGGTTTATTTTGTGGGCTAACTTACAAATGAAGGGGTAGGTTGCAGGGTCTGGCAAAGGTATAGCACAGTCCGGCGGTGTCTGGAGAACTCTGCTCGGTCTACCTCCAGCGTCCAGGGTCCAGGAACCAAGAGAGCGACCTTGTCCCAATCCTTGGTCTTCCGCTTCCTCCTCCGCCCTGCCTTGTGGGCGTGACCATTACCCAAGCCTCAATGGGGGTTGGAACTTCCAGGCCAATGATGGGATGGCTATCCACCACACTTTAGACCTTGCCTGGTTACAGAAGGTGGCCAGCCAGTTCAGGCTCCATATCTCCGTTATTAGGAGTCTTTGCTAAGGTAACTCTCATAGTAACATGGAGTGTTCCTTTCACTAGATTTCCACTTTGCCCTGAAATACCCCCCAATTCTAGTCATTTCTCTTAGTATTTATTCCCTCTCAACTTGATCCCTCCTGCTCCCCATCCCTCCCACTCCCAGTCCACCAGAAAAAGCTATTCTATCCCCCCTCTCCCCAGGGAGATCCTTGTGTCCCCACTCAAGCCCTCCTTGTTACTTAGCCTCTCCCGATCTGTGGATTGTAGCATAGGTTTTTGTTTTGTTTTTTACTTTACATCTAATATCCATGTATGAGTGAGTGCATACCATGTTTGTCCTTCTGTTTCTGGGTTATCTCACTCAGGATAATTTCTTCAAGTTCCATCCATTTGCCTGCAAATTTCATGATGTTATTGCATAAACTACTCTTAAATATAGGCCACATGCCCAGCAGTAGATGGTCAACAGGAAAAGAACTCAATGGCAATTTTTATAGGTACCTTGTCTTAAAATAAGGGCTTTTAAAAAATTATGTAAATACCATCTCTCTGTCTCTCATCTTTCTCTGAGTTTCTTTGCAACTCTCTTTCTCTTTATCCTAAAAGTCCTTTGTATTTATATTATATTTTCCTGTTATGTGTTTATATGGGATTCCTAAGTATGCAAATGAGTGCATCTCTGCATCTCTGCATATATTTCTTGTGATGCTTCTTGAGTTGTTTTTCATCTGTATGTTTGTGTATTCTGATTTGTTGCTTTTTGTTCTATATTATCATATTTTATTTTATTATCAAAGAATCAATGCCCAGAAGAAAAAATGTCAATTGTTTTACAAACAATCCTCAGTAATAAATTCTTCTTACATGTGATATGTTCACAGAGATTGTTTGCCCCTCTATGTTTTAGGCTAGGACATCTGCTATTTTATATGTAATTTCTTAAGAGTAATAACAGTGGTAGACTTTGGGGGCCATTCTGCCTCACTTAACAATGCATACATGTTCTAAGGAATGCATCTTCAATGAATCTCATCATGTTCTGGATATTGTAATGTGTATTTACACAAACCTAGATGATTCAGTTCATCAGTCAGAGTGACCTAGGGTAACCAAGCAATGTAGTAAACATAAGAGGTATAAGATCCCACAGGGTAACACAACATGGCGGTTCACAATGGTATATTTCTGTATAAAAATAACATTCTAAAATAGTAACAAAAGTCTTGCATAACAAATATATAAATCAGCCAGACACCCATTTTTATCATCAGATATGTTTACACTATTTTTATGCCTCTGACAGTGTAAGAAGTTCATTACACCAACATGACCACAAGCAGGTGAGTGCTGCATCACACTGTGATAGCAGGATTGATGGGAAATGGAATTTTCACCACCCGTAGTAGTTCTATAGGACTTACGTTATTTGGTTTGTACTTGAATGAGAAATCATGATGCAATACATAGCTGTGCTATTGATGATTGTGATGAGGATAGTGCCATGGTCCTAACTATATATATATATATCAATCACTTAGTATTCCCAACAATGTTCAATAGTATTATTTGCAACTTACAAGTGAAGAAAATGAGCAACAGAAAGTTTAAAGATAGACAAGCATATTGATGAGATGTGAACTCAGATATCCAAGATTTAATACTCCTATATTTTCAGCAATTCCACACTATTTGCATATAGCCCCCAGGTGGTAGATATGTATCTACTATCCTCACTGCTGCTTCAAAAACCTAAGGTCTATTTGAAGAAGCATGAGTACTGTCCTCTCATTGAGAGGAACAAGTATTTCCATAAGGTTTTTTTCATGGTTAGTGTTTCACAATGAAGATTAAAGTATATGATAAATTCAAAGTCACTCAGGTAAACTCAACTGTCCACAGCAGTGAGGGAGAGTGTTGTGTAAGCAAATGTAATCATCCTTGCCCAACATTATTTTCATCCAATATGAACTTTAATAACTCATATAATTTCTCATTAGAAAATGGATAAAATGTGTTACTTCCCGGTAATTTAGACACAAAATTATCACATTTGGCAAGCTGAGCTGTCCATAAGGTATTGAGACCATGTAGACAGCTTTGAAAATGTTCTGGGAAACTGATAAATAAAAGTGTCCTTAAATCAATAGAAGTAACTCCAAAGCCTTGCCTGTGGGCTGTGGCATTTCTAAGGAACTAGACATAATAGAGTTCTAGTTCTTGTTTTTCTTTTCTCTCTCTTTTTTAAGTGATAATGGCTAAGACACTAAGAGAAGAAGGATTCAGATTGGGGAGATGAAACAATAGTTATCAGTACAGCTCAGAGTTCATTATAGCAGTCAACTGAAGAATTTTGCAGCATGTACCAATAGGAAAGTGGATGCCATTCTCCTTCAGACACACATGCATATGTTTTGTGTAGTTTTATTCCTTTTTCCTTCAAAGTGTCTCAGTATTTTCTTATTACTTGGTTTTGGCCATTAATGAAAGTGATGTTTCTCCCTTTTTTCTCTGCTTTATCTCATGGAAGTTTAATGTAGAAGGAATTTTCTTTGGGCCACCAGCTCACAAAAACTGAAATGGAGACTTACCAATCACAAAAGCTCAGTCTATATCTTAGACTTGTCTAACTATCTCTCATAACTAGCTCTTAAATTAACCTACATATATATTAATGTATATTTTGCCACATGACTTTTTACCTCTCTTCCATCTTGCACCTCCTGTTTCCTTACCATGTCCTGTTGTGTCTCTCCCATACCTAGATTCATCCCACTCCTTCTCTCTCTGCCTGGAAGTCCCACTTAACCTCTCCCTGCCTAGCTATTGGCCATTCAGCTCCTTATTAAGCCAGTCAGAAGGTGCCTTTGCCAAGGCACCTCTTCACAGTGTACAAAAAGAATGTTTCACAACATTTCCCCTTTTTGTCTAAATAGAAAAAAGAAAAGTTTTTAACTCTAACATAGTAAAATTATATGCAATAAGGACAATTATCAGGTAAGAATTGCATTTACAATAGCCAGTCCATTTGCAATTATTTCTTTGTGAATATAGCCAGAAGTTAAACCTGGTCTCTATCAACCTTGAAGGAATCCACAGCCTTTCATTTTCTGTGAAAACAAAAACATAAACTTTTCCCCAAAGCAATACGTTTATGGCTTCCATTTTAAAGTTAAGGCATTCATAAAGTATCTAGGCTGTTTTAATTCAGCAGTTCCTCTTACAATCCCATGTCCCTCAGCAGCTGTCATTCACTCATCAGCAATCAAAATTTTTAAAGTCAATAAAACACCATATATGATCCAGACTTTCTGTGTGTTTTCTATCTTTATGTGGCATGTCCATTTTATATTATTTTATTCTCTTTAAAGACTATATCTTATTATTTATAAACTATTTTTTCTATGACAGTCTATATCCATTTTCTTTTATTTTTAAAGCCTACACATGTTTTTAAACATATTGCACCTTTGTAGAGGTTTTATGTGTGTGAACCTGGCTTTACTAAGCATCTGCAGTTTTCTCTGATCATGGCAGACAAATCTTATACTGCTATGTCAGCCACTGTTGTGGCTTAGCTTAGCACATGGCACTCTAGCCTGCAGACAATGACCAGTAACTGCATTTCTGTATACTGCTAAGCCTACCAGAGTCTGGGGTCACCAGGAAGCAGAAGTTGACTCTGTGTTATGAACTTATTTTAAGCTTTCTAAGTATATATGTATTATACATGGCCAGACACTGGTCATATTGTATAGACAGATTTTTTTCCTTTGGGCCTCCAACTCACAAAACAAGAGGACATGGAGACTTAGTATTGATTTTGAAAGCTCAGCCTAGAGCTTAAGCTTGTCCCACTAGCTCTTATAACTTAAATTAAGCCATTTATATTAATCTATATTTTGGCTCATGTCTTTTTATCTTGCATCTTCTGTTTCTGTTCCCTGTCCTCTAACATCTCTACCATGCCTAGATTCATCGCCTCTCCTTCTTTCTCTGGAAGAAATCCCACCTAACCTCTTCCTGCCTAACTATTGGCCATTTAGCTCTTTATTAAACTAATCATATGTGCATTTACAAAGACCCATCTTCACAGTATACAAAAAGATTATTCAACAAGGTCGCATTATGTTTACTTTTGTCTTTTCTTGGACATTTTTTTTGCCCTGTGGCTAGGGGTTAAAAGGGCTGCCTGAGATGTACAGACAGCCTCAGTTATAGACCAGGTACCACTATGGTGCAACAGCTTATCCTCCAGTGCCACAAAGAGGGGTCCCAAGAGTTCAAAGGCAGTACGTCAACATTTTAATACTGAATCCTATTCCATCTCCTAAGACTGAAATACAGCAACCACCTGTCTCTTGATTCTCTCTCTCTCTCTCTCTCTCTCTCTCTCTCTCTCTCTCTCTCTCACACACACACACACACACACACACACACACACACACACACACAGCTTATTTATCTTAAATTAGCTATACTCACATGTTATCATCTAATAATAGTCTATCTTCTACTGGTACCAATAAATTTGCTGGTTCTTTGTGTAGTCAAACTTCTGGAAATAGTCTGTTCCTTTAGAAATGTAGTCCCATCTTTCTTTGAAATTCCAAGCACAGTCTAGTATTGAACTTTTCACTGTTCACACCTCACTTATAAATTTAACCATTTCCAGTCATATCACAGTCTCATGTTTTTATCATTTTTCTTCCTTTTCAACTGAAACATATATTGAATGATTTTTTATGTAATATGTCACAAGTTATACACACAGGTATATATTTATATACAAATAATAAAATCTATTTCCCTGAACTCAGTGTTCTACACAACAATACAGTGCTATGCATCCCTCCTATGAGCTCCCATGCTGTCCTGTTTGTTTCTGCTTCCAGAAGAGAATTATTTTCTCAAGTTTGTCTTGCAAAATAGCTTTGGAAGAATTTGATCTCACACACCGTTACTTATAAACAATCTGTTTTGCAATCTTTCTTCAGTAGGCTGTAGGAAATTGCATCATGTTGTATACAGTCTTCTGAGAATTGCTTCTATCTCAATATCATATTGGCATTTACACTTGTAATGCATTACTTTTCCTTGAAGGATGAGATGATGACATGTGAGTGCACATCACAAATTACATTACATACGAATTTCTCTGTTGATGTGGGAGGGAGTTGTTTTTTTCTTTTTTCTTTTCTATTTCATGTTGATTAAGACTGCTATGAAAACTGTATACATGTCTCCTGGCAAACACTTGTACGGGTTTATGTAAGAATGCTGCCTAGGAGTAGGAAGACTGATGGCTTTCAGGATATGAGGGTGTCTAAATTAAAAGAAAATGGTGAATTGTTTTTTTCAAAATATTTTACAAGTTTACACTCCAACCATCAGTTGTTTCCTCTAACCACTTCTTAGACCAGTCCACCTGTCGATTTATTTTTCTACCTATTTTACTACCTCTTTCAACTCCCCAAATCTCTTGGAAGAATTGCATTGTTAATTTTCTTGCTTTAAGGCTCTACCCGAATACCAGAGCAGGTCTAAGATTTTTTCCAGACACATCAGCTGTCTTTCTGCCTCCTATAGAGTCTCCCATAACCTTTATCTGTGTGGATAGATGCAAATTCATTTTCTTTTCCTTCCACTGTAGATTAGCTGTGGGAAAATCGATACATTTCTTAATGTACAATTTTATTTCCTCTGGTCTTCCTTCTTGGCAATCACAACCCTTGGATTCTGTGATGGATTGACTCCTGGCCTCACTCCACATGGTTTCCATTATAGAACTTGTTGGAGGCTTTAATCCAAGTATGTCCACTCCTAAGCAAATTGTTTGCTGTCCAGAAATGTTGAGTCATACTTAATAGTAATTGCTTGCATGTTAAAAAAATCCATGGACATGCCTAGTGAGCATAAAAGTATTAGGAAACTTTTGGTAGTAATCCTAATAGTGAAGAATTGTCCCTTATGCATTTCTCAGGAATTATCCCTTTAATTGGTTATCCAATACCAAGTTATCAAGCCTACAGTTGTATATACATGAGTGACACTAAACAAAGTCGGCATGTTGTATTTATATATTTATGAATTTATATAAATATATATATATATATAGATATAGATATAGATATATATTCAAATGAAAAAGAAACCATGAGTTATAGAGGGAGTAGGGAAGCATAGGATGGGTTGGAGGAAGAAAGGGCAAGGGGGTAAAGATGTAGTTAAGTTTTCATTCTGTATGTTGTTGTTGTTAAAAAAAAGAATCACAAAATTACCTTTAAGATGAAAAAAGATTTTCTTTGTATATTTTTATCACCTAAAACAATGAGATCTTTTAGTTCAAAAGAGAAATTTTTATTTTTAAGTAGTCTATTTCAACTACACTGAACCCAGGGGGAATGTGACCCTCATCTGGCTACATGACACAGTCTCCAGTTATATAGAAAACAAGATTTTCTTTGGTTCTGGTGAACTAACATTTAGTATTAAACAAAGTCACAAAATACTCTAAAATTATTCTTACTCATGAATGATTTGTTAGCTTTCCCTCAATGGTCAAAGGGGCTTTCAGTAGAGGAAATGTGTGTTCATGTGTGCCTGTGTGTGTGTGAATGTATGTGTGTGTGTGTGTGTGTGTGTGTGTGTGTGTGCATGCCTGAATGCATGTGTGAAATGGGTACATAAACAAAATTTTTGGTGTATTAGAAGAGTTTTCTTAAGCCTTTTTGATGGAAGGAAAGTATGATCTTTCTCTTGAGTTCCAAGATCTTGGTGTCATCCTTTCATTTATGTTCATTATGAATTTAAAACCATTGGTGAGCCCCATCCTGGCCTTTCAGAATTTCTCTTAGCAATTTATTTATATTTCATGATTTAATCTACTTCAATATCTTCTCCAAATATCTTTCTGTTCCTGTTCATTTTTTATTCTGTATGTCAAGTGGCTTCCAACAATGAATGGCATATACTATACCAGAGACAGGCATGGCTGTCTTCTGCTTCTCGCCAGTGCACATTATGAAAGTTTCAACATTTGTCTCACTGCATAATTGCTGCATAGATTGCTTCTTTCTGTTCCCACTGGATGTCTTATTAAACACCAGGAAAAAAAAAACTGTTATAGTAGTGTCTAAATACTTTGCCCAATAATATAACTGCATATTCCTAAGAATGTTTTTTTGCAACTCAACCAATAATTCCTTAATAAATAAGAGAGAAACACATTAATCAAGGAATAAATTGGTTTAAAGATAATAAATATATGCAAAAGCACTTTGCACCATCTAGACTGAATACAAGTGCTCTAACAATAAAATGAAGTCCCAGTGAAATACCAGGCCATGCAATCAGCTTTCTCTGTGTGTACACAAGGTGCTATCTCCGTATACCTAACAAGTCAACATATGTTTGGCACAATCCATTGTAAAATACGAGAGAATGGTCACTGAAAGGCTATGAGATCTTTGAGTGATTTTTCTATATAACACTGATAGAGATTTTATTATTAGTCATTCATTAGCTTCTTTGTCCAACCAACATATATATCATACAACTGTCAGTATCAATACAAAAGTTCTGGGATATTATGTGTCTTGATTTTTAATTCTCAAAATAGAGAAGACATTTAACAATTGCTTTCCAAAGCAAATTAAGACAGAGTCAGCATTTTCCTGGTATTCTAACAAAGGAATACAGCCAGAATTATTTGTAACCCATATGGATTACTAAAATTATGCATCATGTCTTCAATTTATAGCAAGTATATTAATTCTTCTTCCCATCTGAAATTCAGGAAATTTTCCTTCTTTTCACAGCTTCACCATCACTTGATATCGTTTTGAAGCTGTTGTAACAGATATTATATTTTATTATGGTTTAAATTAGATTTCTCTGAAGATCAGCAATGCAGATCAATTTTGTATACATCCGTTGGCCATCTGTATGTCTTCTATGGAGAAATGCTTATTCTGGTTCTTTGCCCACTTTAATTCAAAACAGTTTATTTTTGTGTAATTTGCTTGATTTCCTTATCTTCCTTGGAAAGCAACAGGAGACCACTTCTGAAATATAATACCCATAGCACAGATACTGAGACCAAAATTAATAAATGGGACCTCCTGAAACTGAGAAGCTTCTGTAAGACAAAGAACACAGTAAATAAGGCAAAATGACAGCCTACAGAATGGAAAAGGATTTTCATTGACCCCACATCTGACAGAGGACTGATCTCCAAAATATATAAAGAACTCAAGAAACTAGACATCAAAATAAGGAACAATCCAATTTTAAAATGGGCTATAGAGCTAAACAGAGAATTTTCAAAGGAAGAATTTCAAATGGCCAAAAGACATTGAAGGAATTGCTTAGCATCCTTAGTCATCAGGGAGATGCAAATCAAAACGACTATGAGATACCATCTTACACCTGTCAGAATGGCTAAGATCAAAAGCACTGCAGACAGCTTATGTTGGAGAGGATGTGGAGCAAGGGGAACACTCTTACACTGTAGGTGGGAGTGCAAACTTGTACAGCCACTTTGGAAATCAGTGTGGCATTTTCTCAGAAAATTGGGAATCAATCTTCCTCAAGACCCAGCTATATACCACTCTTAGGCATTTACCCAAGGAATGGTCAATCATAACACAGGGACAAATGCTAAACTATGTCATAGCAGCATTATTCATAATATCCAGAACCTGGAAACAACCTAGATGTCCCTCAATTAAAGAATGGATTAAGGAAATGTGGTACATATACACAATGGAGTACTACTCAGAAGAGAAAAACAATGGCATCATGAAATTTGCAGATAAATGGATGGAACTAGAAAATATCATCCTGAGTGAGGTAACCCAGACTCAGAAGGACAAACATCATATGTACCCACTCATAAGTGGATACTAGATGTAAACAAAGTATACCCAGACAACAACCCACAATTTCAGAGAAGCTACCTAACAAGGAAGACCCAAAGAGGGATGCATGGATGACCCTGGGAAGGGGAAATAGATGTGATCTTCATGAGTCAACTGGGAGTGGGGGTGGGCAATGGAGGGTAGAGTATGGAGGATGAGAACACAAGGGACTGGGATGGTCAAGCTGGAACAGGGATGGAAAGAGAAAGCAATGAGAGAGATACCATGATGGAGGGAGATATCATGGGGATAGAGAAAAACATGGTGCTAGGGAAGTTGCAAAGAATCCCAAAGGATGACCTCTGCTTGGACTACTAGAAATAGTAGAGAGAGTGCCAGAACTGAACTTGCTTGCCCCAGTGATCAGATCAGTAAATACCCTAACTGTCATCCCATAACTTTTCTCCAGTGACTAATGGAAGCAGATGCAGAGATCCACAGCCAAACACCAGAGTTCCAGGAATCTAGTAGGAGAGAAAGAAGAGGGTTTCTATGGGCAAGTGCATCAGGATCATGATGGGGAAACCTGCAGAGATGACCAAGCCAAACTAGTGGGAACTCATGAAAGTTGGATCAACGGTTGTGAAGCCTGCATGGGACAGGACTAAGCCCTCTGCATGGTGAAACAATTGTGTAGCTTGATCTGCATGGGGGTGGGGGGCCCCCTGGCATTAGAATCAGGTATAAAAGAGAGTTCCCCTTGCTCCACATCCTCTCCAACATAAGCTGTGTATGAGGGAGCTTTTTGGAGTCCACTACCTGTGATGGGACACCTCGTGCAGCCTTAAAGCAGGGAGAGGGGCTTGGATTTGCCTCTACTGGATGTGCTTCCCCATGGGAGACCTTGCCTTCTTGTGGGGGGAGCATAAGGTAGGCTGGGGGAACAGGAGGATGGAAGATGGGGGCCTTTGATTGGTGTGTAAAATGAATGAAAAATGTTCTTAATAAAAAAGATTTGTGGTTTGCAAATAGCTTCCTCCTATTCTGAAGTATTCTGTAAAATTATTATTACTTCTTAATAATGTAATTATGTTTATACATTTTGTTTTAATTACCTGTACATTGCAGGCCATCACCAATAAATGATTGATCAAAATCATGTCATAGAGATAATTCCCCATTCTTTACACTTTCAACACTTGTGATAGTAATACTTTATATCATTTGTTCTGATAAGATATACCATTTTATATCTCATGTTTAACTCTAATACATTTTTAGTTCATTGCATTTATTATGTATGTTAACTTTCCAATTACTAATGTCCATGTGTGGACATCTATATTTTCAACTACTCTAATTAAAGAGACTATCTTTTTTATTAGATGTTTCTATTAAGCGTTTTCATATTTTGTCAATCTACAAAAAATTCAGGGTTCATTTGTCACAGACACACACAAACACATTTGTGAAAAGGAGGTGTTATTAAGGAAAATAACAGGAAAGCACATACATACAGATATATAATAAAATTACTATGTAATCTGTAAATATAACATCTAAATAGAAAGATAAATACAAATTTGCTTGTGTGAGACTACCCATATTTCAGTGATCTTTGCATCATAATGACCACAGACAAAACATGGAAGTAACTTGAATGCCTACCAATGTCAAAAATTGTAAGTCAAACATGGTATAGATATACAATGAAATTATGTCCTACCTTATAAAAGAAAGGAGTCAGTTTGTGAGATATGAATGAATCTAGGGGATACATGCTAAGCAGGTTTAATTAGACACACAGAGAAAAATACCCTATTTGTTATTTTTATAGAGAATCTAGCAAGTTAAATTCACTGACTAGAGAAAGGAAACAGTTTTCACTAGCTAGCATGAGGAGACATAGATAAAAATTTCTGTTAGATAGCTGGGAAAAATATTGATTAAGATGGAAATTATTGCTAATATTAATAAATTGTATATTCAAAATTTCTAAAAAAGTAGATTTACAAAATCAGCTTGCAGAAATCAATAGCCTTTCTATGCACCAATGACAAACATACTAAGAAATATTTGAAGAATACATGTCTATTTACAATATCTCTCTGAAAAAATAAATATCTGATAGTTGACAGATCACTACAATTAAATTTTCATCTCTGAAGAAGACAATAATGTGTGAAAAGGCCTCCTGTATTCATGGAATGGGTGAATTAATGTTATAAAAAGACTATTCTACCAAAACCCATCCATAGATTGAATAAACTGAAATTAAACCTGATATAAGAATCTTCATAGGAACATAAAGTTCCTCCTTAAATTTATATAAAACCAAAAGAGTCCCCAGATAGCCAAAGCAATGATGAGGAAACTGATTAATGCTAACAGGCATACTATTCCAGATTTCAGGATATAATACCCAGTTAGAGTAATTAAAGCAACAGGATACTGACACAAAAAGTGACACATAGATAAATGGGAAAAATAGAAGACACAAATATGAGTGCATACAGCTATAACTATGTGATATTTGACAAAGATGCCAAAGCATGAACTGAATACAAACAGCATCTTCAAGAAATCGTGCTGGAAGCTCTGCATGTCCATGTGTAGAAGAATACAATTAGAGCCACATCAATTATCACAAAAAAATTAAAGCAACATAGATCAAATACCTAACTCTGAAACCTGAAACTGCAAGAAGATAATATAGACAGTCACACTATGTGATATAGGTGTAGCAAGGCACTTTTGGAACAAGAACTCATTTACCCAAGAAATAAGCCTAAACAAAATTAATAAATGAGACCTCGTAAATATAAAAATCCTCTTTACAGAAAAGGAAGCAATCAACTCAACAAAGAGAAAGCCCACAGAGTGGGAGAAGGTCTTTGTCAACTATATATATATATACTTTAGGATTAATAGTAAGAACACATAAAGACTCAAAACCAAAGAGCCAATAAAACAAATGGCCCAAATTTAAAAAAAAAAATAGACTCTGGATATAAACACACACACACACACACACACACACACACACACACACACACACACACACACACATTGCTGAGACACATTACATGTGGAACATAAGGAGTGTTCAACATCCTTACCAATAAGAAATACTGGAGGGGACTCGGGGAAGAGGACCACCCATTCACTGTTGGTGGGATTCAAACAGGTTCAACCACTATGGAAACCAATGCACAGAATTCTCCAATATATAAAAATAGATGTATCATATGATCCAGGCAAGCCACTTCTTGACATTTGCCCAAAGTTGATGTCTGACTCTAACGATACTTGCTCAGCTGTGTTCACTGCTGCTCTAGTCACAGCAGTGAAGAAATAGAAGCAACCTAACTGCCATTCAACTGTTGAAAGATAATGAAAACATGATACATACGTATTATGAAATTCTGTAGATCTGTAATGAAAAATAAAATGTTCAGGAAATATATGGAATAGAATATAGTATAGTGAATGATTAACCCAGAAATACAAATACTGCATGTTCTCTCCCACTTGTGGATCTTAGCTCTCAATCTTTGCATGTGAGAACAAAACCTCTCAAACCAGGTAACCCTCAAACAAGGAAAATAAAAAGGCATGGTGAAAGATCAATAGGACACAAAGATTTCTAGATTAGCAGATAGTAAGGCACATATAATACCGAGAGTGGAATAGGGAAATGGGTGTGGGCATTGTCTGGGGGTGTAGAAGGGCAATACAGAGGGAGAAGGAATGGGAGACATAAGGAACACTAAAAAAGCAATATGGATATATAATATTTTATGTTTACTTAAAAGAGGATTTTAAAATATGGATACTTTGACAACACGAGGTGAATTGGGCAAACAACTGATACTTTAATTTTTTTAAATGTCATAGCCCATATTTTGGAGTAAGAAACTCTAGAAGACAAATGATTTCTAAGGTTTCTCTTTGTGGTAATTAATCTTCACTGTCAATTTGACAGGATTTAGAATTACCATGGAAACTGATCTCTAAGTGTGTAAAGAAAGATGTTTCTACTTAGCCAGAATCTGTATAGCGAGATCTTGTGGGCTGGACTGTTGGACTCCACAAGAAAGGAGAAAGACAAATAAGCTCCAGTATTCATCTTGCTCTATATATGGAATGAGGGCATTATGTGACCAGCTGTCTCCTGCCATACCCACCAAGTCTTTTCTCATCCCTAGTGGTGAACTGTAAACCCTCCCAATGTGAGCCAAAATAAATCCCATCCCCAAGATAATGAGAAAAGTAATACATTCTCCCTCTTATTTCTTTTTAGAAAGTAGCACTTCAGTAGTCATAATGAGAACTCATATTGTTTTAGATAAACTATTCTTGCTTATTTTACCTAATATTCTAAGAAAATATCATAATTTTAATTAGCCTTGCTATCAGTGGAGTGTCTAAAACACTCTCAAAGAAATTAGTTTCTTAAAGTGCCTTATAATTTTAGTTTAAAGTATCTTGGGTTAATTATGTAATTCTTAGCAAAAGTTCAGTCTGCATAATCGATTTTATTTTAAAAAAATAGATGGAAAAACTGTTAACTTAAGATTTGAGAAGCACAAATTAATATTTCAAAAATATGTCCCTGCTCTTACTGAGCCAAACCTGTTATTCCAAGTTTCTAAGTGAGACATTTCATATAATTAAATTCAGAAGGAATCTCACTTGACGTGTGATAGTTGTCAGTAGAATAAAATACAAAGCTGATTTGATTTCTTTTTATTCGGGTTTTGAGTCCTCTTGTATTATATATCAAATTTTCTTCAAAACTTGTCTGGGCCCCTTTCAGCCTCACCTGAGACGCAAAAACAGTCCTAGGAGTTGTAAGTTCTTAAAATACAAATATTTCTCCTAGAGTGATCTGCAAACTGAAGAAACGTGGAAGCCAAGTGAATCCTTTGAAGAGGTATTAAAAGTGACAGTCAGGAGCAGCCTGTGAACATATTCACAAAGGAATAAAGTGAAATCACACACAGTATAAAGGCAAATAGCATGTATTCTCACTTACAAGCAGAGAGGGGAAAAAAAGTTATGGCATCCACACAGTGCATGGTTAAGATGAATAGAAAGGAAAGAAAGGGATAGGATGGTGTACATAGGTAGACCAGAACAAAAGAAGGGAATATTATGGTGTGAACAGGTATAAAAGAGGGGAAAGACCATGGATAGGACAGTGTGTCCAGGTAGAATTGTCGGAAATACAGGGATAGGATGATGTGTTCTGGCAGAATGGAGGGAAAAGGTGAGTATAGGATTGTGTGTGCAGGTAGACCGAAAGGAAAGGTAGGAACAGCATGGTGTGCACAGGTATAATAGAGGGAAAGGATGGGACTAGGATGGTATGTGCAGGTAGAATGGAGAGAAAATATAGGGGTAACATGGGGTACAGGTAGATTGAAGGAGAAAGATGAGATAGGATTGTCTGGGCATCCAGGAAAGTAGCATAAGTACTTTCAAGTACCAACACTCCATAATATAGAAGAATAATTATGCTTGATCCAAATTCATTTTCTATCTACAAACAGCTAGGAGAGACATCATTTTAATGTTTTCCTCACAAAGAAATAATCTATGCTCAAAGTGATGGATATACCAACTAAGTTGACCTGATCTCACACAATGCATACATGCATTAGAATATCATGCCATATCTCATAAATATGTACAACTATTTTGTTAATTAAAATTACAAAATGTGTTTAATAGATTCATTGAAAAAATATTTTAAAGTCATGTGCCCATATGACTGTATGTCACATGTGTGCAGGTGACATATGAGATCAGAACTATTGAATGCAAGTTGCTGCAGTGACAGGCAGTTGTTAGCTGCCCAACATTGGTTCTGGGAACCAAATTCCTATCTTCCAAAGAGCAGCGGGTGCTCTTAAACACTGAGCCGTCTTTCCAGTCCCTCTTCTAATTGATTATATACACAAATACAGACAATTTAGTGACTATGCTAAAAATCATCATCTTTTGTTTTCATGAGTGCCTGTTTGTGCGCCATTGTTTTTAAGTGCTTGAGATAAAACAATGTACGTTTTGCTACAATCATCTAAGAACATCCCAAAATGTCTTTGCAAATTCCAATTTGTGTTCTCTCAAGAGAATCATCAGAAGTTTCACATTGTCACTGAAGTAGATGTCACACATACATACACACACAGAGAGAGAGAGAAAGAGAGAGAGAGAGAAAGAGAGAGAGAGAGAGAAAACCAATAAGAACACAAATCAATAAGCTTGTACAAACAATAACTTGGATAGGAAGAGATGGGTTATACTCAAGTCGGCTCTACGTATCAGACTTACCAGATACAAATGTGAAAGCAATCAGTATAAATCTGTTCAAATGAATTTTAAAAGCATGATTTAAAAGCTATGATAATAATGTTGAGTCATACAGTAGATTGTGATTGATAGGTGTGAATAGTTATTATTTTAAATGTAAACTCTGGAGTTGCAAAGTAACTGAAATAGAATGCATTGGGGGAAAAAGAGCATTTGAACTTAAAAGAAAAATGCTAATGAACATAAGAAAGTTATAAATTAGACACCTCTAAGAACAGAGAGGAAAAAACAGTGATGTAAAATGAACAGATATTCAAGGAAATGTGAGAGACCATTTTATATATATATACATATATATATATATATGTGTGTGTGTGTGTGTGTATGTATATATATGTATATGTATACATATATATATATATAATGCATACAATAGGAAAAGTAATGAATAGAAAATGAAGAAAAATCATGTACATAAAATAAATAAATAAGTAAATAAATGAACAGTAATGACTGAAACTTCCCAAACTTAAGAAAAAGTTATTGATGGACACTTCCAGGGAACTTATATGCCAGACCAACCAAATGAGGGCCACATGGTCACAAAGAAGAAAAAAAAAATGATAACCTATGACAAGGAGAGAATCTTGAATAAAAAACTATAGAGAAAGCTGGGCAGTGGTGGCGCATGCCTTTAATCCCAACACTGGGGAAGCAGAGCCAGGTGGATCTCTGTGAGTTTGAGGCCAGCCTGGTCTACAAAGAGAGTTCCAGGAAAGGTGTAAAACTACACATAGAAATCCTCTCTCAGAAAAAAAAAACCTAGAGAAAAATAACTTTTTACTTATAAATTATCCCCTGTAAAATTAACAGCTGATTTATCACCAGAAATAAGTAGTATTCTACATAATCAAAGAAAAATAATGCAATCAACAATGCTCTAAGTCCAAACCAATAAAGGGTAAAGTTTGAAGATTACAATTAAAGATTCCTTGCTGGCAGAATATAGCTGCCACACAGTGTCAGTAATCAGAACACAACAATTCCAGTAACATAAAAAGAAAATGAAAATTTCAAAGGAAAATGGACAAAGCCCATTGTTATCTTGGAGGTTTTATTAATAGCAAAAGGATTTATTAACAGCACACTCTTATTCCACATCCTATTGTGGTAAAGGATGCAAGAGTTTAAGTCCAGTGCTGAAACATTTTAAATTACTTCAGTTCAGTTATATAGGTTGGCTTTATTTAAATTATATAGACAGAAGATTGGTAGAATAGTTTTAAATGTAAAATGTATCCTAAGTTTTTAATGGAGACATTGTGAATATTTGAATATAGAGTTATTTCTAGATGGAAAAATACTTCAAAATGCAATACACATTCTTAGAGAAAATAATTCTTAAAATTGAGTGATAGAAATGTCCATTGGCATAATGGAAAGTGAAGTAAAGTGTTGAGCTGTCAGAATCTTTTCCCTTAAAGCTATTAATAGTCCTTCGTCTTGGTATAATGTTTCCAGGAGTGCATTTTCAGCTTTCATTGTATTGTTATTGTGAAGCATTTTATATTTTTGCTGTTTTTTGATAGCCAATAACCTCTTCTAGTTACCAGTTCAGTGTCTGTTCTAACAGATAAAAATCATATTATTCTAGGTCAGATAAGCCTCCTTATGCACAGATTCAATAAATCCAAATAAAAAAATAGTACTCTAAAGTTTAGGGACCTTTCATTTCTACTTGGTTTCTGAAATGAATCCCTGATCACTGCTATTTATCTGTTTGTTTGCTTGTTGTTTGGTTGGTTGGTTGTCTGGGGCAAATGATGTTAGTGATACCCATTTTAAAATCATTTAGAAAACAACTTCAGCAATTTTGATTTCCCATTGTTTGGGGGCTTCATCAGAAAAAAAAAAACTGTAATAACCGAAGCTGGTCCTCCAACCTCATATATAGTAATGGCCCCTTGTCAGAAGGCAGAGCATGCACTTCAAGATGTTCTTATTTTGTTTTGTTTTAGCCTTAAGATTTTTCACTTTTTTTTTTTTACAGATCATAGCAGTAGATCTGAAATAAAACTGAGGATAGTAATTGCACCTGCCCTAGTCTATGGAACTAAATTGAAGTTCTAAGAGGGTTGTTGGTTGTTGGTTTTTGTTTTTGTTTTTCTTGAGGGGGCACCCAAACTATAGACAAAATTTCTGCAACATTGTTATTTCAGATATTTTTTGAAGAACATTACCACAAGCATTCTGTTTCATGACCTAACTACTCTTAAGACTTTATTGAGGGGTAGGGCTATAGTATTAGCTCAGGGGTTAAGAATACTTGTTGCTCTTGCAAAGAACCAAATTTCAATTCCCAGCAAGCATATGTTGGCTCACAACCATCTGTAACCCAAGGTCCAGGAGATCTAACAGGCATGTATGGGGTATACATATTTACACAAAGGCAAAACAATCATAAACACAAAATAAAGATGAAACTTTACTGAGTTCCTGAAAGTATGTTGTTTGTAAGGATTGCAGCAGTATTTACCAAATTAGGAAGATTGACAGATGTTGGAAAATATACTTATGTTACACAGGACTCCATTTTTAAACATTCTGAATGTGTAACGTTGTTGCATACTTTGGTAAATAAACTGAACTCTGACTTTGAGGAAAAACAATTTTGTTATACTGTTTGCATTAATTTCATGAATATGTAATGTACATTAAAAGTATATGAAGGAAATCTTCCTTTACACAGCAGCTTTTCTTAAATAATCATGTATCTTCTCTGATGCCACACCAAACCTCAGCATATCCTCATTCATTGAAGGGTAATTTCTGTAAGGAATCAGAAAGAACTTCAAGTAATTTTTAATTCTCTGACACCTTAAAATGCTTTGATCTCTCATGCAAAGATGGATTTCACTGATATGTGATGTTACACTATCATACATTCAGCATTTGAAAAATACTCTCTCAAAATTACTATGTTTTAATAATTCTACTAACTTGTCTAAAATACATAAGTAGCAGGACTTTCAGTTTTTATTCAAAAGTTTAAATTTTGTGTTTATAGTAATCCTTGATAGTCATAAGCTTTGACAGAACAGATTCACTTTATTGCATTTGAGAAGATACTTCTGCATACCAAAGTAAGAATCATATTAAGACCCTATTTAAGTCAGAGAATATACAGAAACCCAGCTGGTGCTCAACAAGAATCTTTAACCCTACTAGCCAATTTTAATGGTGCTAGAAAGTGCTCTACATATTACAAGAGGAGAAAAGTATGTATTTGTAATTCTCATCTAACTATGTGCACTATGAGCTACAATAATGATGAGCCTGGCAAGATATCCCCATTGGTACAATAGTGCTATGAATGCTATGGGAGTAACCAAACACCATTTCAGATTGGATCTAAGGCAATGTCAATGAGATGAAACCAAGAGCTGATTGTGCCAATGAGGTTAAGAATCTATGGCTAGATATATTATACTCTAGGGAAAAACCTATTCATCTGCTAAAATAACATAGCAGTAAAATGATTCCCAGTAATATGTCCATACCCATTTAATAGTTCATCTTTGGATTCTTATCAGAGAAGCTTCTTCTTGCAGTATATGGCAATTAACAAAGAAATCCACACATGGTCAAAATGAGAGAATGAGACTTTAGAAGGCTGAGCCCTAAATGAGACACCTGTATCTCAATGTTCAGAATCTATACAGAGGAAAGGCTGAGAAAGATTACAAGAGCCAGAGATATTGAATGACTTAAAAGACAAAACTAAGTGTTTTCCAGACACAACAGCGCACATCAGATATTCACATAAATTCATAGAGACCATGACTGTGACAGCATGCACAAGATCTGCACAAGCTCAATCCAGACAAAATCTTAGCATGGAGGATAGAAAGTAGGCACTAACCCAGACACTTAGATAAAGAGCTTTTGACATTTTATTACTGCTGGGAGACAGAAGGTTAATTTTCTACAATGGAGTGACACCTGGTATGCCAGCTACACTCCATGACAGCTCCAGTACACAGGAGTAGTCAGCCAACACAAAACCCAATCCTTCACTCTATGTCTTATTGTTATTTATTTATTTATTTATTTATTTATTTATTTATTGTGTGAGAACATGAAGTTGAGTTGGTAGGGAAGTAGGGGATGATCTGAGAAGCACTGGGAGAGAAAGATGAATATGATAAAACATAGTATATGAAATTCTCAAAGATAAATAGAAGCATATGTTATTAAAGTAGTTACTTCTCAAGATATACAAGTTCAGGTCTTGAAATCATCATGTCACTCTGGTGTGCTGTAGACTTGTTATATCTATGCCTTACTTTGTGACATAGAAAATTCTGAACCAAGATTGATGTGCTAACCTTGTTGATATAATAACATACAAGAAATACCTGAAAAGAAGGATGGATTTATTTGGGTTCACAGTTTTAGGGCCTTAAAATTATTGTCATACTCATTACTTTGTTGTCTCGGATGGCAGAAACAACACAGTGTATAGCTTATGATGGAGTGAACCTCCTCATGGTAACTAGAAATCCAAATAGCAATAAGAAGGGTTACAGTAACCCTCCAAGGCCATCCTCCATTGTTTCTGTTAGATCATGCTTCCTTAAGGTTCTACGGTTTCCAAAAAGTCATAGGCTAGGCACCAAGACTGCAACCGATCAATCGTTGTGGAACATTTAAGACCCAACCTATAGCAGCTTAATAAAATTTTGTCTGTACTGCCTCATTAAGTACACAACTAAAAATGCATTCATTTTTTCCTATATAAGCAAAACATGGCTATGAATACTATTATGAGTATTTTGTCTGTTTGATGCTATTTTCTTGATTTCTGCCAAGAGGTTACAATTTTCCCCACCTTTTGATCTTGTCCTATCAGTGTGATTATCTACAGAGTAAATTTTTAAAACTTTGGGGTCATCTAGATCCATCAGAATACACAAATATTTACTTTATGATTCATAACACTAGTAAAATTACAGTTATAAAGTATCAATGAAAATAATTTTGTGATTGGGGGTCACCACAACATGAGGGACTGTATTAAATGGTTGAGTATTAGGAAGGTTGAGAAGCACTGATTTAGAGTTTGATCTCTGACAGCAAAGCTGGTCTTCTTGTCTCTTTTGTATTGGAGCGTTCTTTCTTTTCAAAAACTAACAAACCAGCATCTGTTCTGTTACATGGGAAATCTATTGCTTTCTTTTGGTGTTTCAGTTCTCTGTGTCTCTGTACTCTTCAGTACTGGCAAGGTTCCTCCCAAAATTTTCAAGATGCTATTCACTAGACATAGTTAAGCTATTTTAGCAAATTTTTATATTTCAAATAAATGTGTGCCACTGCAAGTCATTCAAAGTCTGATGAGCTGAACAGATACCACTTCTAAAAGAAATATTTGCTCCATTTAATTTCCTTCTGTCAACTTGCTTCCTTTTACATAGACAGTTCATTTCCATTTATCGCTGTGAGAGCTCAATTGTCTTTGATGACTCAACATTGAAGAAGTCAAAAGAGAGGAAAGGAGTGTCACTCATTTTGGCAATTTTTAAGAACTAAAACGTATGTGCGGTGAAAATGAATACCACTTTCCCATGAGACACTTTTCAATTGCAAACTATGAAATAGGAAATAATTATCTCTCTAGGAGAGAGGCACAGAACCTAGTTTCCCAACATGGGGACAGAAAAGTGGCTGTTTTCCAAATGGGCAATCACCAAAGATATAGTTCTTAATGGTTCATGAAGGACAACAAGTGGAGTCATCTGTTTTTAGCTCACTTTTTTCCCCAATGAGTATCAGAAGTGGATGTGAATATCCCTGAACCACAGAAAAAGTAAATAAGGAATAGAAGCTATATCCTCCATTTAAGATGCTCCATTCAAACTGAAAGTAAGAAGTCCAAACTCACAATGAGCTGTTCCTTAGCTGCTTTGAAATTCCAATTTATACACACTTACCTTGTTCATATCAATCCAAATGCTTAATATTATAATAGGGACTCTGGGGATAGAAAATTGAATGTAACTTCACCCCTTTCTGTAGCATAGTAAGGAAATACTAGACCAAAAACCAGCTTGGAAAACTCCAAATTCTGCATCTCCATGTATAATATCAAAGTATTCTTCAACTCTCCAATTTCTTTCAGTTATTGACTGCAACATACATTTTTTTCTCTTGGACTGGTTCTACCCTCTGTTAGCAACTTTCCTTGGCATATATCCCATAGCTCTGGCATTTCCAGCATCTTAGGGTCTCGAAGTCAGCCCAGAGTTCACCCTCATAGCTTCACACAATGGCCTTTCTAGGCCTCCCTTCAGGGACACCCCTGATATATTCCTGGCCTCAGCAGCTTTCCTTAGTTGTGGAGGGCAATTCCATACCCCTTTCTTCTGTCCTTGACTCTAAGCCAGAACCATGTGGACAAAGCTGCAAAATTCTGCTGCTTGCTGGGACTAAAACATACCCCCCTTCTTTAATTACATCTTCATTAGCTTCCTGTTTTCAATTGTTACCTTCAGTGCCTAAGCTTGGCTGTCCTAGAACTCATTTTGTAAAACAGGATACCCTCAGTGCAGAGATCTGCTGGCATATGACTTTTAAGTACTGGGATTAAGGGTGTGCACCACCACACAAGAATTTAAGCTATTTTTAAAAAATTTTTTTCACAAGTTGGAAGATTGGCTGGGTGGGGTCTTCCAATGAGGTCTTCAACCCCTTTACTCAATTTCTTAATCTGTTTTTCTCCTTGAACACAGGACTTAGCTTCATTCTGCTTCCTGGTGCCCCTTTTCTTCTCAATTTGTGCATGTTGTATTTTACTTGCCCAGCTTGCTCCTCTTCATTATAAATCTTCTTAGTTAACATTAATAATATACAACAGAGTATATACTAGGCTGTTTTAAGATTTCTTCTGTCAACAGAAGTAATCTAAAACTGTTCATTTCAGCCCCAGGCAGACTTTGGAGAAGGGCAAAAAGCAGCCATGTTTGTCCCCAAAATATCACAAGAATGATCCCTAGGCCACATACTAAAACTCTTCTCTTCTAAACTCTTAAGCCAGGCCTTAAGTTCAAATCACCCTCAGCACCACTGTCTTCCATGCTCCTCCAAATAAAGCCCATTAAGCAGAACTTAAAGCATTCTACTGCTTTACTAACCCACAGTACCAAAGTCCAAATTCCTTCCAACAAAAACATAGTCAGGCCTATCACACCAATACCATAGTCCCTGGTACCAACTCCTGTCTTAGTTAGAGTTTATATTGCTGCGTAGAGACATTATGACCACCCCAACTCTTGTAAAGAAAAACTTTTTATTAGAGCTGGCTTAGAGTTTCAGAAGTTTGGTCCATTACCATCATGGTGGGACATGGCAACATGCAGGCAGACAAGGAAAAAGAGCTGAGAGTCTTACATCTTGACCCACAGGCAGCAGAAGGAAAAACTTGTGTGCCATACTGGGCATAGCTTGAGCATAGGAGACCTCAAAGCCCACCCCCATAATGACACCCTTCCTCCAACAAGGCCACACCTCCTCATAGCACCACTCCCTATCTATGGGGGCCATTCCCTATTCAAACCACCACAGTATTAAAAATATAAAAGAGAAATTTAAAAAGTTTCAGGCTCAAAGGATGGGGGAAGGTAGGGGTGGGGGCATGAGGGGGGAGGACAGGGGAACCCATGGCTGATGTGTAAAATTAAAACACAAATATAATAAAAAAAAGAAAGAAAAAAAAAGAAAACACATCCATTAGAACCTTTGAAATAAAGAAATTTCAGTTCTAAGAGGGAAAGGTATACCTACAAGGCATTAAATTTAAAAAAAATGGGAGTTCTCAAATAAATAATGGCATGCCTTGTTACCTAAAGTTCTCAGTGAAATAAGTTCATAGCAAATATCAATTTAGTTCATGAAAAGAAATAATAAATATTATTTTTAAAGTGAATGAAGTGAGGATGAAAAGAATATAAGAGATCAATAAAAACAGGAATTAGTTAAAAGCAAACAACCTTGATAAGCACTTGGATATTTAGCCAAAAGAAAGAAGAGAGCCAAATTAATTTTTTAAAAAAAGAGGTTAAAAAGGACCATTACAACAGATTACTTGAAGATCTAATAAGTTGTTAGGGAATATTTTAAAGCATATTTCATTTTATAAGTATTCCTTTTATTGCTCACGATTTCTCTGTATGTTCATTCTTTTTAGTGCTTTTTTCATATGAAGCATTTCTATTTCTACAAAGAATGTTATTGTCATTTCTGTGAGAACTGCATTGACTCTCTAGGTTACTTGGGAATATATGGCCACTGTCACACCATTGATTGTGCCCAGTCATATATAGTGGAGGTCTTTCCATTTTCTAACATCTTTAACTACTTCAGAGTTGCAAAGTTTCTATTGATGAGGTTGAGATGATCATATGATTTTGTTATTGCTTCTATTTATGTTATGCATTATATTTATTGATTTACATATCTTGAGCCCACATTGCATCCCTAGAATAAAACCAGTGTTTTGAATTCAGATTGCAAGGTAGTGGTAGTGTGTGTATGTTGTATTTGTGAATATATATTCACATTAATGTAGAAGCCAGAAGCAAACATCAGTGACTTCCTTAGTCTCTTTCCTCCTGATATTTTGAGAAAAGATCTTTCACTGGAGCTGGGCTCACTGATTCCTCTAAAATGTATGACCAGCCAGCAAGCCCTAAAGATCATCCTGTGTCATCTTTCCAGGCTGTAATATAGATGACCAACTTTCCTTTATACAGTGCTGAGTGGGACCTGGGTTCATGCTCTGCACATATACAAGAAGTGCTTGATTTATTGAACTAACTCCCCAGTGCCCAATTGTGAAATTTTGCAATTATATTCATCAAGAAAATTGTTCTATAAGCTTATTTTAATTGTGCCCTTATTAAGTTTAGAGATCTATATAAGACTGGCTTTGTAGAAGTAGAGTATGTTTAAAAGAATGCCTTCTTTTCTATTTTAGAGCATAGTCTGAGGACCACAAACGTACGTTCTTTAAAGGGTTGACACAATCAGTGGCAAATACATGATGTTGGAATTAATGTATTGGGGTAATTTTTGCTACTATTTCAACCTCACTGCTTGCTATCATTCTACATAGGTTGTTTATAATCTATGGAACAAGTTTGAAAGTCGTGTGACTCTAAGATTTTATCCATTTTTAAGATTCTCCAGGTTATGAAATATAGTTTTAAAAATATCCCCTAATAAACCATTAGAACTTCATGGAATCTGTTAGTAAATCATTCAATCTCTTTATCCTCTGATATTTATTGTGCTAGAAATATCACATCAGACATCAGGAGGGACTATCAAATAACCCTAATGAAAACAGCATGTGACACACACACACACACACACACACACACACACACACACACACACACAACCACCACCAATGTCATGTCATATATAGAGAGCCAAGAAATGAGCCTATACAGCTAAAGCCATTGGTTAGTGAACAAAGTCGACAAAAACAAGTGTTGAAAAAGAGCCTCTTTGCTAAATGGTGTGAGAAAATTGAATATTCGCTATAGAAGCTGAAAGTGTAGTCCTCTCACTATATTAAAAAACCTATTCCAACTGCATCAAAGACTTTAATTTAACACATGAAATTTCTAAGCTTCTAAGAGGAAACACCTCAATTCACAGTCATAGGCAAGGACTTCAGAAAAATACTGTAATAGCGATGGGACTGCATGAAATGTAAAAGCTTAGGAACAACCAAAGAAACAGTCACTGGTGTAAAGGGAGCCTACACAGGGGAAAAATTATTTTCCCCACATTCATCTGACATTCAGAATATATAAATAACTCAAAACAGAATAAAATCCAAATAATCCAAACAATTAATGGGCAAATGGAATCAGTAGTCTCAGGGGTATAAATAGATAATAAAGCCATGAAAAAATGTTAGGCATATTTAGCTTTACAAGAATTACAAGATAAAAATTTGTTAGATTCCATCTCAACCTATATGGAATGGTTAATATTATGAAACAAATAACAAAAAACCCAAATGCTGAAAATAGAGAGCGGGAGGGGAACTCATATATGACACTAGCATAGATTTGAAATAGGTTAGCAACTATGGGAAGCATTTTGCAGGGTTCTTGAAAAACTAAAAATAGATCTACCACATAATATAGTTAAAATACACCAGAGTATGCAAACAATAAAAAGATATTGTTGCTGGATTCCATCAAAGATTAGATGAATAAATAAATCTCATTCTAAAATCCATATCATTTCAAAAGTGAAGAATGGAAGGACTTTCCACCTTATTCCATGGGCTGTTGGTACTGTAATATACAAATAGTGAAAAGGTGGACCAGATGTCTAAGAGGCTTAGAGCACTTTCTGCTTTGACAGAATATTGGAGTTCAGTTCCCAGCATCCACATAGAAGCTCAAATCCTCCTGTAACTCCAGTTCCAGGGGATCCACCACCCTTTTCTGGTCTCTGGGGGCATCTTCTATAGATATGGTGCATATACATATATGTAGGCAAGCATTCATATTCATAAGATTAAATATATAATTTTCATAGTAAAAAGTAGCCTGAAAGATGGTAAAGCCACTTTCTGCCAAGCGTGAAAGCTTGAATTCAGTGCTCAAACCCCACATGATGGAAGGTGAACTGACTCCTGTATGTTTTTCTCTGACTTCCACAGGAATACATTAGCACATACCCACATGTGCATGCACAAACAGATAAACACAAGCAAATGATAATAAAAAAAAAAAGATATTTGCAAGAAAGGCAGTTTTTCCCATGAGGAGTTGAAGTTGGCAACAAAAGTATAATAATATAAATGCAGTATTATATGAAAAACATCAAACATCGTTACTGTGAAGGCTGAGCAATATTAATTTGACTGGCATTAAATCACCTGGGATACTAACAAAAGCCTTTGGATTGGTCTGTGATGGTATTTCCAAAGGATTAATGAAGGAGAAAAACCTACTTTAAAGATGAGTGACACCATGCCATGAATAGAGGCTCAATAGAATAAAAATCAAGCTTGTAGAAAATCAGTATAATACCTGTGTTCCCTTTCTCTGTTTCATAATCTTCCAGTCTTTCTCCCTGAATGGACAGACTGCACTAAACTGCCAGAAAAACTAAGTCTTTCCTCTAGTCAGTTGTTCTTGTCAGGTGTTTGTCAGAGTTGAGAAAATCTAACTAAAGAAAAGACCAAATGAAGTTTATCCCAAGAAGACATAATTAGCAGATTACATTAAAATCTATTGTAACTCAATATCAAAATACAAAAAGTTAAAAAGACATACAATAGTCTTGATCTACATTGATAAAGTATTTGACAAAAATTTCATTAGTTCGGTTAAAAAAAGAAATATTTTTGCAAAGCTCATGGAAAAGTAGGAATGAAAGAAGATTAATGAATTAATGAAGGACATATAAATGAAAAGATTTCTAATTATAACATTCAAATGTGAATGACTAGATATTTTCTCATTAGGTTTATAAACGACAAAGATATCCATTCTTACTGCTCTTAATTGATTAAGCTCAATTCTTAGTCTGTATCATTTGAAAAATTAAAGTTACCATGTTCATAATAACAAGCAGATTTCTATTTGCAATTGCTATGATTTTTCTGCCAAAGTAAGAAACTGATATATTTAAAAAACAATTAGAGACTTTATTATCTTACAAGATGGTGTGAATTGGTTTTTCACCAAATATCTTCCCATTTAGAATCAAATCAAATTCTGAATGGAGTAAGCATCAACCAAAAGAAGTCTCTAAAAGACAGTAGGAAAATGATGAGCCAATTTGAGGTCTCAGAATTGGAGGAAGAGGACAGAATCAGAGTATCTTACACTCCCAAGAGAGCAATGGAAGGTCTTAACTCATGACTGATTTTTCCTAACCTACAACCAGCAAAGGAAGGCTACTCCTTCCTCTCTATATTGAGAATCAGTGTTTCTGAATTTTCAGATGAACTCATCATTGCCAGTAATATAGAATCCATTTGGAACACTGAAAATATTTAAGAATGATTATAATTATTACCTTTCTTCTACCAGGTCTAAGATTATTCTTTTTTTTGCCAAAGCAGGTAGTCATAAGTACTAAGAACACAAACTGTCACTAGAAACATATTCAATGAAAGTAGTAGAAAACAAGTGTGCTAAATTTAAATAACAAACTGCCTGCTAAAAATTGCTTTAGAGACACAAGTTCCAAATGTAAAAGATAAATATAGAAGATATTTGCAATTTGCCCGTCATGCCAAGCCTTCGTATAAATTCCCAAATTCCATGAACAAATATAATCTGCTGTTTACATCAGGATAAGTCAGGTATTAGACTTGCCTGACCAGTATTTCAAAGAATACATCAGAACAAAATGCAAGTAATTGATGATTAATAATTATTTTGGTATAAATAAAAATTTTAAATTCATGAAGAAAAAAATTCACTCAAAAAGTATTGAAAAGTTATAAAACTTAATGGTAAAACACTATTACTGAACACACTACATATATGACACACAGAAAAGGACAAAATATAGCTGGTACTGTGGAAGTACCTTCTTACTGACAAGCTTTCATAGTGCTAAAAGGGACTATGCATGTTCCCAAATGATGAACATAAACATCAGTCATATCCACCGCCAAACCTCAAAAGCAACAATAATGACTGACCTGGAAAGACATGTCCATTGAAACAACACTGCAAATCTCAGGGAAGTACTTACTGATTGGATTTAAGTCTCACTCCACAAGAGGAAACTCATAACTAGCACCGTTATTGGGCAGAAATCTATGGCTTGACATGACAAAGGACATAGGCAAGAATCTACTGCTGTTATTCTCCTAACCTGACATAGTTTTAAACCAATTTCTAGAAGCTTATAAATCACAAGCTTCAATGTGTCTCTCAGCTCTTATCTGAGAATCATCTACTTTTCAGTAGAGGTAGACAACTGGTCAAGGAAGATTCTCAAACAGAAATTTTCTTATCAGAATTTTTATTGAAACTTAATGAATACAGAAGAATCAATGAAAAAGTCAATGATTAGATATAGAAATATAAAGTATAAAAAAACCACATATTTGCATTATGTCCAGAGCTCTGAAACAAGATATACAGAAAGATAAACTGAAAATAATATAAATAAAAATATAATTTAAAAGATTTCAAATAATCCTCAAACATGTGACACACACACACACACACACACACACAGAGAGAGAGAGAGAGAGAGAGAGAGAGAGAGAGAGAGAAATATAGGACAGAAAAATGTCTGATTGTTACAGCAGAGTTAAATATTCCAATAGAAATACTAGTCATGTAGTATCTCATGCATGTTATCTCAGCACTTAGGAAGCAGAGGCAAAAGAGTCACAAGTTCAAGGCCAGCCTGGGCTAGAAAGTAAACCACAGAATTACCTACGCTACACAATGAACTTTTGTCTCAAAAACAAAACTAATTATGAAACATCTGCTATTTACTTAAAATATAAATGCCCTGCATAAATCAATCAGTGCATGACTCTATAAAGTACCTCAAAAACAAACAGTCCACATACTTTCAAGTAAAAGGATATAAAATCATATATGTCGTAATGTTGGTTTAAGAACTGAAAGATCTATAGAAACTTCTGGTAATTTTGACTTCAAATAAAACAGTCTAGAGATAAAGAGTAATACTATGTAATACTGACAAGAGGAATTCATGAGGACTACAAATCATTCAAAATCTGGGCAACATTTGGAGAAAGTCTCAAAACACATAAAACAAACTGACAGAACTCAAGAAGAAAATAAGCAAATCTAAAGGTTTTTGCTAGGAACTTACCCGTGTATCCTATTAATAACTAATAGAAATGGTAGACAGACAATCAAGAGATACAGGATCTGAACTCAGATCAACCAGTACTTTCCAATATAAGCATGCTGTTTTGTACAATTGCTCATGGATCATTCATTATAATAAATCATATTCTGGTTATTAAAGCTCTGACCAAATTGAAATTATGGTGTGTGTTCTCTGGCCAAAATTATTTCAAGTTAGAAATTAGGAACAAAGAGGACAAGAAAATCTTTAAACACTTGAAAATGAAGCAATACACTTCATTTTTTAAAACTTTTTATTACCTTGTGTGTGTGTGTGTGTGTGTGTGTGTGTGTGCACGTGCATGCATGTGCACACATGTGCATACACACATGCATGTGAGTTCATGTGAATGCACAGATGTGTGTATGGACACATAGAAATCATAACGTGAGTAAGAACCTTTATCTATCAAGCTATCTCATCATTCCTAAACAAAATACTTCTAAATAACACAATTAAGAAGGAGGACAATAACAAAGAATGTTTAAAAAACACACATATATACACACTCAGAAATGCACATATACACAGACAGACACATATACACACATATACATATGCATGCACACACACACATACACATACACACACATAGACACAGAACTAAATGAGATACAAATGCTCAGGTATATCGGATGCAACTTCCACAGTAGTGAGTGAAACTGAACGCTTTATTCAATATTGTTTTAGCTCTTCTGGGCTTGTGTCATTTCGTATAGGTGTTTTAATAAACATGACACTGTCTCTGAAAACCTTAGTGGAATTTGACAGGAATTGAATTAAATCTACATATTTGACATCCTATAGGATGTGATAGTTTTCATTACCAACCCTAGTAACCCATTCAGAAAACGTTGGCCTCTACTACTGATGATTTTTATAAACTACACATATTGATGTTATTTTAAATGACAATTTCATATCATAACGAAGTTGTAGAGAAGTTGCTGCCTGGAAGGAATACATTGCTGGCTTAAAGGAAAAGTAATACAGACACTGGAGAAGTTATTTTGAGGATTGGCATGCAGTTAAGCAATATATCAAGAGGTCCAGTCATACCATTCCTGGACATTTTCCCAAGAGAAAATAACACTTATGCCCAATAAAAAGTATGCATTTAGAAGCAGCTTTATTATTATGTTCTGTTTATTACTAATCATTTTTCCAAATAAAAGGATCATCTATAGCAGTAAAAAAAAAAAAAAAAATAGGGCATCCACATAAATGGAACAGCAACCAACCAGATGCAAGGTTGAGCAACTGTACTGGTTGGTTTTTTGTCAACTGGATACAGCCTTGAGATATCTGGGAAGAGGAACCTCATTTGAGAAAATACTTCTATAAGAGTGACCTGAAAACAATTCTGTGGAGGCATTTTCTTAATGATTTATGTGGATGGGCCTAGCCTGTTGTTCTGACATGTCCAAAGTCGAGACACAAGCCATGGGGCACAAGCCAGTAAGCAGTGTTCTTCCATGGCTTCTGCTTAAGTTCCTGCCTCTGGGTTCCTGCTTGAGTTCCTGACCTGTTTCCCTCAGGGAAGGAGTGTTGTCTGAGTACAAGCTGCAATAAACCCTTTCCTCCCCGAGCTGTTATTTTATCACTGCAGTGGAAAAAGCAGTGCTGGTAACATGCAACACAGACAATGCCTTAGATGGATTTCAGTTCCATCATAATAAATGAGCAATACTAATATCAAGATATCTACATATTATCATTTGATTGACATGACATTTCAGGGAGGAGGACTCTATGTGGACAGAAAGGACTCAATATTAACCAGGCTCTGCAGATCCAAATAGAATGGTTTACAACAAAATGTCCAGGGGCTTGGGGAAGGAAGTACTTGTGAACATGAACAGCTTATATCTTGTGTTGGTTGTTACACACCATATACATCTGTTAAAGCTTACAATACTGTATATTAAAAGGCTTATTCTATGCATGTAATCTATGCTAAATTTAATTGATGCTTCATGTTACATATCATACATGAATTATAATTAGCTATGAAACAGCTTTTCTGACTCTCAGCCACCCTTTCCTTCAAAAAATGTAGAAGTCAACATGAAATTGTCATTTAAGAATCTTCAGAATTTGCAATAGATATTTAATTAATTTAATTTCGGTACTTGATGAACTAATTATTAATTAAAATCTCAAAATCAAGGGAGGTATTTATCTCCCAATATAATCATTAGAGCTTATTTGAAGGTCTCACATACCTATGTGATTCTACTAATGAAATTAGTGCCCCCAAAAGAAAAGGATTGTTAATTTCCATAAATATGGTAGTAATTTATCCTTTCAAGAGAAAAGCAATACAATGGATAGCACTAATATATTGATAGAGAGATGCTATTTGATAAGTATCAGTAAGTTGTTTGTGTCCAATTTGGACACTTACAAAGGAAAGTATTCATTTGTACACATATGACTACCTGATTAATTACATAAAACCTAATTATTACATCTGTTGGAAAACTCAAAGAAAAAGTTTTCCAGTTTTATCATCAAACTTTTCAGACCCAAATGCTATTTGAGTATTTATAATTTGTAGACTCTATTTTATTAGTTAAGAAAAGTGGTTGCAACTGAGCTTCTAGAAGAATGTAGTCATTATATTTTATTCTTCTCCTGACAACTAATAAATCATAATTCTAACCTTCTCCTCTTCTTCCTCCCAGAATTTATTTTACAAACCATCATGGTACCTCTTTTGTTGGTACTTACCAATAATTTGTATCTGTGTGGAAAAAAATGCTACAAACTTTTGACTCCATAGGATTTTCCACTTAATTTCTTTATGGAAATCCCAGGTAGGTAAAACACTTTGGTGCAAAAACAAAAGATTAGCCACCTAAATAGATTCAACTCCCTGCTTCAGAGATGAAACCCACCTTTTCACCGCAGTGTTCAAAACATTCAAAGTCTTAAATCAAATACCGTTATTGTATAAATAAATGTTTTTAACAACTTTAATTTGGGACCAGGCTTTATTTTCTCTCCCTGACTCTGTTCAGGGGTTAATTGTGCCCTCCCACTCTAGGACAGACTGCTCCAGAAGCAGAACAAACCAGTTGCCCTCCATCTGTTTTCTCTTTACCACATTTATCCTCAAAGCTGCCAGGTGTTGCTTAGAAGCGAGAAGGAAGCATTAGCTATCCAGATAAACAGAAACACAAAAAGCAGAGATTGCTATCAACCATTAAAATGAGGACATCTTTGATGTACTTTCTGCTCACAGAAGCAAAATGTGGTCATAGGTCTCAGAAAATAACATTCCCATGTTTTCTTCTCTTTTTCTTTTTAAATGACTTATTTATTCTCATTACATGTGCATTGGTGTTTTGCTTGCATGTATGTCAGTATGAAGGTGTCAGATCCTCTGTAACTAGTGTTACAGATGGTTGTAAACTGCCATGTGGGTGCTGGGAATTGAACCCAGATACTCTGGGAGAGCAACCAGTGCTCTTAACCATTGAGCTACCTCTCCAGGCCTGGCAGCCCAGTATTTTCAACTCTGATCTTCCATGTATATTATTCTTAAGTTTTCTGCCAATTTTTTGTCTTTACATATTTATTTGGAAAGCCTGTGGTATAATTCAGCTGAAAAGAGCATGAATATTTTGGCTTCTGTGCAATTTGAACACAGAAGTGATGCCAGAGGATAAAGAGAGTCACAGATAGTCTAAGAAGTAACCTAGTTGCTATTGACTAGGGAAATATCTATAATACATGGTACTTAAGCTAACTATAAAATAGATGCAGACACTCCAAACAATTTTATTAGTTATTGATTCAAGGGTATGACCCACAAATGCTTCGACGGTGTTTTAAGTGGAAACCACAGCTGAGAAATCCCTTAAAGCAATTATTCCTCACAACAAAGCTTATAGAACTATGTTGAATGTAGGGAGGGAGGAATAACGTGTTCCATAGTTGATTAAATACAAATTGAAGTCTTAGGGCTTGACTCACATAAAGAACCCTTATCTTCTTTTTATTCACACTGGGAAAGACTAGAAAAACTGACAAAACTGAGGAAGGCCTATAATGAAAGATCATTCCTTCCCGAACCATGACAACATTTCATTCAATTTTGCATAAGGGTGGCTGTGTCTCAATGGTTGTGAATAACTCTTAAGCTTAAAATATTGTTTCGGTTTTTACCTTCTTCCTCACTGAGTAAAGCACTATCATCAACACTGTTCATCTCATCTCAACCCTTCAGACAACTGTAATTATCAGCTGTGAATGCTGAATGCTAGCTGCAGTGAATGAAAGGTGGGCCCTTAGGAAGCTGCATGCAAGTATCAGCTGCTCACCTTCGGGGACATTCATCCTAGCCTTGCAGCCATCCTTTAATCGCTTGTCTGATTCCAGAGCTGGACAGTTCTACTGCTGCTCAGACTCTGCTCTCCTCTTTTGTAACAATCCTGGATAAATTATCTCTGGTGTCCTTGTCTCCTTTTATGCTAAGTTCCTGTAATTCAACATAAGAAATATATATATATGCCTTCAAGTAACACCACACAGGGTGATCAGGAATATGCACACACACACACACACACACACACACACACACACACGGGAAGGGGGAGGTGGAGAAAAGAAAGGGAAGGGGATGTAAATATATGATAATCTCAAAAAAGTGAAAAAAAAAAAACACTTTGAAAAGTCACTGATAATATGTCTCCCTCCGCCCTTGAGCTTTTTCTCTTTGAGATTGCACTGTTAGTAACATCCTAGTTTCACCTTTTTGGAGACTTTTCTGATACTCAAAAGCTTCTGTTTGTGTTTATTGCCATCCCTGGCTCAGTATCCTCGCAGGCTCCGGGTGTGGAGGAACAGAGAGGACAAGAGGAAGGACAGATGCACAGAAAACACATCTTCTCCTTCCCCTTCATCACAGTCCAGGAACGTTTTCTGGCCTGAGCCTCCTCTCGATCCATATTGCCTTCTCCCCAAGCTTCTCCTCCGTAGTTACGTTATAGAATCTACTTCTACATGTGTCTGTGCACAGAAGAAACTGGGGGCCAGGAGGAAGAAGGTGAGACTATTAGAAAATTATATTTTAAAATGTATGATCATAACTCTATTATACGATCATAACTAAATGTATTCTTGTTCCCCATAGTCTCTGTGTTACAAACCTCATCGCTGTTGTAACAGGCTTGAGACATGATTGGCTAAGAGCTCTGCTCTAATGAACAT
This sequence comes from Onychomys torridus, assembly GCF_903995425.1. Taxonomy (NCBI): domain Eukaryota; kingdom Metazoa; phylum Chordata; class Mammalia; order Rodentia; family Cricetidae; genus Onychomys; species Onychomys torridus. The sequence continues at coordinate 31,357,720 of NC_050459.1, read as the reverse complement.
ATTAGTTTTGTCTAGAAGGAACTGGTTCTTAATAAAAGATGAGCTTATTCTCTCTCTCTCTCTCTCTCTCTCTCTCTCTCTCTCTCTCTCTCTCCCTCTCCCCCTCTCCCCCTCTCCCCCTCTCCCCCTCTCCCCTTCTCCCCCTCTCCCCTCTCTCCCCTCTCTCCCCTCTCTCCCTCTCTCCCTCTCCCTTTCTCCCATCTCCCTGTCCCTCTCTTTTGCTTTCTTTTACTCTCCTGCCCTGATACCTTTGCTATAAGCTGAGGGAGCCAATAGAGGCTCACCATCTACTAGGCCGTGAACTTCTCAGCCTCAGAGTAAAAAGAAATATCTATTCTTCATCAATTACCCAGTTTCAGGAACTCAGCTGTGACAGCACAAGATGGGCTGGGACAGTAAGTGTTCGAGCCTCTTCCTCCAATCCTATCAGCCAAAACAAAGTGACGTGTGCACAAGGTACACAGAGGAAGCCTCACCTTCCTTCTCCTTTCCATTCTAGCCAAACAGTGGTTTTTGCTGCATGTGCTTGAAAGCAGTGTCCCAAAATGATTGAATTTGTCATGGCATTTGCACGCCCCCTGTTGGCGGAGTAGAATTACGACACATCAAAAACAGAAACACCAGGACAATTTTTTTTTCATCAATACAGACTTAATTATTGGCAGCTAAAATTTATGTTCAGATAGAATTGAAGCATATAGAAATATCCAAAAAGAAAAAAAACTTCTTTCACTTATTTGCCATGCTAGATATTAATTAGTTCTATCAGGAAACTAGTAAGTCATGTGCTGGTAGAAATAAGAATGTCTTTTCAATAATGGTTTTTATATCCTCGTAAAACGACATACGAGAAAAACAATACAGGTAAAAGCTGCTTGTTCAACTGCATGTATTAGCTACAGCAATGGTAGTCACACTTTTATCTCTAGTACTAGTTACAGAAATGATGCAATATGGTCCTTAGGTTTTTATTTATTTTCGTTTTGTTTTTACATCCCAATCAAAGGTTCCCCTCCCTCCTCCCTTCCAGTTTCCCATCCCCACCCTATCCACTCCTCCACCACTGTTTCTCTTCAAATACAGGCAGGCCTCCCATGGATATTAACAAGCCCTTGTATATCAAGTTACAGAGAAACTAGGCACCTCTTCTTCTGTGAATGTTGGATGAAGCAATCAGATAGGAGAAACAGGTCACAACATCAGGCAACAAAGTCAGAGACAGCCTCTCACTTGTAGGAGACTCACAGGAGGACCAGGCTACTAAATGGTTAACATATATGAAGAGTGCCTAGGTCAGTCCCATGCAGGCTCCATGGTTGTCAGTTCAGACTCTGTGAGCCCAGATTAGTTGATTCCCTGGGTTGTCTGGTGGTGTCCTTTACAACACTGGGTCCTACAATCCTTCCTCCCCCTCTTCTGCAGGATGCATGATCTTCTGTTTTAAGATTTCATAACTATTTCTAAAAAAAAAAAAATCTAATGATGCTGGATGCTGGCAAATGAATAGAACTGCTTCCAGGAACTGAACTCCTTACAGTTATAGGTAAAATATAGTAATTCCCTTTTGTTATTCTAGTTTGTAATAGAGTCACAGTCATTTTCCAGTGCTACTAAGACAGAACACATATATACATATGGAGATGCACATTTCTGATTAGTGAGTGATGGCCCTGCTGCCCTTGCTTTCTCTGTTGCCCTTTGGAATTATGTGTGGGATGCTATCTCAGCCATCAGTAAGATGCCAGCAGACAGGAGTGAACTTGGCTCCCGTGTGTCCTTCTTCTTCTTCCAGCAGTCAAGTACATATCTTTCTGAAATTGCAGAAGCCTCTCAAGCATATAATTTGTGGCTTCCAGTGAGTTTGAACTTCATGCTCGAAGGGATACACAAATAACTGATTTAATTCATGCACCTGTATCTGGACTTTTTCCAGACATAATGAAATGAATATCGTCTTCAGAGTTTCTAATACTAATACATATTGCAGCAAGACATCAGAAAGGCACTGATGGGCATATCTGGGCAGGAATGAGAGCACTGTGTTTCCACAAGCGCTGTGATAGACATCTGGGTTCCACCCTTGAGAGAAAAACAGCATTTCCAGGATCCCAAGGCCAAGCCCTTTGGCTTCAGAGATGTTCAATTTTCTCATTACGAACACTATGGTACCCAAAGGAATTCCTGTCGGCTTTCTAATTATTTTCTCAGTTTGAAATAAGACCTTGTCTTTAATAAGAGAGAGGATTTTGTCATGGGATTGTTTTCAGCATCAACACAAAGCAGAGGAAAAGTTCACAGGAGAACAGCCACAAGGACTGAAGAAAGGAGAGGGGTGGTTTTTTATAAATCTTCCAACTGATTAGCATAATAGACCGTGCCTCAGTCAAGTGTTATCATCTTCAGGGAGACAAATTTTAAAAGGGAAAATAAAAGAAAATACTGCTTTCACTTGTGTTTTGATGCTAGCTAGTGTTTTCATAATTACTATTCAGAAAGTCACACAATTGCTACACTGGTCAAATAATCCCAAAGTCACATTGAGTTCAGAGCTTTTTCTTTGTTGTATTTGTGTCTGTTTCTAACCAGTACATCTAAAGAAGATACTTGTGTGCAATGCTGGGAAGATATTTGCATTTTGAAACAACAGAATATACAGGTTACTTGGTCTCTATGTAACCTACAGTCTTAATTTATCCACAGTCCACACAAACACAGAGCAGACATCTTCACACATTCTTCCCACAAGAGTACTCTGAGAGAAATGCCGTCTTTTATTTGCGCTCTCTACTACAATAGCCACATGAGATATCATCCTATTAAGTACTTGAAATGTGGCCAGGGAAGCACCTTCATCATGAACAGTGAGTATAAAATTAAATTCATAGAGAATAGAGATGGCAGGCATGGGAGGAGAGGTGACATCTCTCTGCAATGGAAAATCTTAGCCATCATGCATGCAAGTATGGTCTGCACATTGAGTATAACTTCTCCATACCCATCCTTTGCTCACTTAGCCCTTCCCTCTCCCACTATTCCCCTTCTTTTAGATGTTTTTACTTCCAATTTTCCATCACATTTTTTACTTCCAATTTCCTCTCCCATACTTTCCTGTAACTACATAAAATATTTTATCTCAGCAAATGAGAGAAAATGCACAGTATTTGTCTTTCTGAGACTAGCTTATTGGTTTCTTGTGATTATCTATGTTCCCTATTTTGAAAGTAATATAACCTTGTTCTTCTTTAAGGCTGAAGAACTCCATTATGTATATATGCATTTCTTTTATCCATCCATTCCTCTGTTATTGGACATCTAGTTTGGTTTCTTCATCTTAGGTATAGCAAATAATGCTGCAAATAGTACTGATGTGCAAGCACTTCTGTGACAGGTTGACTTTGAGCCCTTTGGTTAAATATCAAGGAGTGAGATAGCTGGGTTATATGGAGTATTTAATTTTAGTTTTATGAACAATGTCCATAATAACTCTATAATGAATGAACTAATTTACATTCCTAACAGAAGTATATAAGGCTCCTTTTGTCCACATGACAAAGAAGCCAATTTTGTTCGTTTTTTGTTTTTGGGATTTTGGGTTTTTTTTTCGGCTGTTTGATCCCACAGCTTCTATTTCATTGTTTCTGGGCTGCCATGTGTCCAAATACTATGGTATAAAGGACAGATATGATCAAAGTTGTTCACCTCATGGCTGCAAAGAAACATAGAAAGGGTGTCAGAGGACATGATACAGAACAAAGATACATCCCAAGTGACCTACTTCCTCCAGTCAGATCCCACTTCCTTAGATGCATAATCATTAGGATACAAATCCTCCAAAATATGAGACCGTTGAAGAGTCACTTCATATCTAGACCATTTAAGCATATAAATAGGAGGAATAATTAGTATTGAATGGTATCAGGAAGGCCTGGAGAAGAATGAGCCCAGATCTCACAGATTAATACCTTGTAATTCAGTTCAGTTTCGGATCAGTTTATTTGCATTTGCTCTCTGCATGTCATTATTCTCAAGTCAGCAACTAGCTCTAGAATATACTGTAAAATTATTCAATATGTTTTCACATATACTCATATGATTCTGCTTCATTCTGACATTCTTATGAACTTTAGAGTATTCCTACATACATCTTGTAAATGTGTTCTATTTTTAATTCAGAATTCTAATAAAATGATGCCTAAAACCTTTAATATAAATGTCACTAGAAATCAAGAAACCCATACACTAAATATTCCAGAACTTGAAAAGAAAATATGTGATACTTTCCTCTCATATTCACTGAGAACAAAAATATTCATGCCCAAACCACTGGATGGATGTTTTTGAAAAAAAATTAATAAATCCACAAATTATCTATTGGCCTATGCATTTTCCTTCTTTTCCTTGATTCTAGTCTGATTAATAATGAGAGGCATGTTAATATAATCTCCAGCATGAAGAAATACAGTAATAATTCTGTAAGCATTGGTGCCAGTGTGGGAGTGGGGGGTGGGGAGGTTAGAAATGGAAAGGTAGAAGTGTATTTCTGTGGCTTCCAGATAATTTCTCTAAATCTGAAGCAATGCTGTGTATGAAATCAAGTCCAAGACTTGAGCCCATACATCGATCTATTTTCTTAAGGCAAGCATTATAATGTATGCAAAGGCTTCATTGCAAAATGCCTCTTTTTTTCATTTTTCTTTATTAAGAAATTTTCTACTCACTCTACATACCATCCACAGATCCCCCATCCTCCCTCCTTCCACCCCCCCAGCCCTCTTTCCCAAGCTACCCCACATCCCCACATCCTACCTCTTTACATCAGGAATGATTATGGAACTATGTCCACATCCACTTTTTCTAATCAATTATTAAGTGGCTGTTATCATTTATAAATGTCTTTATATTTATATATCTGCAACATGCTTGTTCCATGATATTTCTCTCAGTTTGCTATTTTGGTCAATTATTAATGAGTATCTTTGAAAACTTTTTCTTTTATCACATCAGCAATACTTAATTGACAAATAGTTCTTTTTTTTTGTCTACCTCTGTGAAAATATAGTCCTTTCATCACGCTCTATAAGTGTGTTATTTACTAATGTATAGGATTATAAGACTTAGACAAATAAAAATACTTTGCAGAATATACAAAATTATCTTTCCTATGAAATTAAAGTTGAAATAGGCACCTTGTATTTTGTTTGTGGATAATTATTTGATAACATTTATGAATAACATCCATACTCTTCCAACTCTGTCTCTCTTAGTGGTTTTGGTCAAGTGGATGATCATAGCAGCCAATCTTGTCCCTTGAAGTTCCTGAAATTATAACTACTCCATAAAAATTCCACCTACAGAAACCAAAATAGGAAGCTTTCAAGATAGAGTGAGTGAGTTTTGTTATTCCAAACCCTCACTTGTCCGTAGGGATTTGTGTTTCTCACAGATTTGGTTAGTTACTTTTCCTCTGTCTAAAGTTCAAAGAATGCACATATCCCCCAAATGTTAGTATATCCTCAAAGACTCTTTATCGGAGTCTTTCAAATATCTTAAGGAAGTAAGATTTCTCTCACTCTGTCCATTTTTAGGCCATTCAATCATTCCCTGTGCTCTTTCAGTAGTTGTGCGGAAAAAAAATAAATTGTAAATGACTCTACTGAAAGTAGAAAAAAAAAAAAAACAGTGAGAGAGAAATGAGATCATCAAAACTACAGAGGCAAAGAGGAGAACAACAAAATCAGAGGCCAGCAAGGGAATTAATACTGAGACAGACTTGGCAAAATGTTAAAATCTATTTCCTGGGGCAAGTGTCAACCTGGGCATGCATGATCCATATACAAGAATAATGGGAAAGGCTATGTCTAATGCAAATAGAGGCCAATGGTACACTAAAAGTTCATTGACAAATAGGATATCAATACCAGCCAGGACTATAACATCAGTGGCAAGAGCTACTTTAGGATTGTAACTGACAGCCAAACTTATGTGAATGGTCCCTGTGATGAAAAGTATTAGCAAGTGCAGTGTATTGCTTCTGTACACATTTTCATCAGTTTCAAAGGTACACTCTGCACAAAGAATTTTAATTCTTTATATTCTACTGTGACCAGCACAATGTTAGTATATTAAATAAAATTGGTTATCAAGATTAATGTTATTATTTTCATTCTATGTTATTTCTATTTTAAGTGACAAACATAATTTTATTGCAACAATAATTCAGATAAAAATTTAATGTATTATGTCTTGGTTTTGTCTGGAATACAGAAAATCTTCTTAAAAATAAGGAAGTAAAAATCATATAAAAGTGAAACACAATGAACAATATTGTATGTATCTAATGAGCAGTAAATTCAAGATGCCATGTTTTTTTATCATGGTTCATCTCTGGATGTAATAACATGATATGAAAGAAGACATATAATCTTGGGGACAAGAGGGAGCCCCTAATGTAGAGTACTTCTATCACATTTTTAAGATCTAAGGTTGATTTCAAGAATCACCACAAACAGCAACAAAAATCCTTTTGTTCCCAAAGTATGGTATGTATTCAGTAACCTGGATATCCCATAAACCTGAGAAATATTGCATGTACATAAATATTCAACAAATAAATGTAATAGATACTGATGAGGTCATGCCCAGATTGGAACAGATTTCAGTTCATCAGTCACATTCTTGTCTTTAATCTGATGGTAGTCTTAATTATTGATTACATTTCAAAATATAGAAATTGTGAAATTAGAAAAACATCATGGTACTAAGAATTAGTTATGTGATAGCCACATAAAACCTGGCCTCATTTGGCAACAAGACACCATCAACCCCACACTAAATAAAGATGGCTGTCCTGGGTCACCTAGGGTGCTCTCCTTCATAACAGAGATCAGCTGCTCATTTTAGCAGGTGGAAGAGAGTTGGACCTTTTTCATGTATCTATTTCTATCTATTTAGGTGTGTTTGTAAATATATTTATACTCCCTGACAAGGCAAATTTGGTTACTTGGACTATTTGGGAGGCTTAAAAAGCCCAGGTTCATGGGACAAATAAAATTCCCTTCTGGGAGAGAGAATGGCTATTCTTTGTTGGAGCTATATATTGAAAAAATTATAGATTCTAGCACGTTAAAGTCACTATATCATTTGCCATTTAAAAAACAGTTCTAATACTATTTTTATAAAAACTAGAACTTAAGATCAAGGTGAAAATACTGATTACATCATAAAAAAAGTAAACTCAGGCTTGCAAGATAGCTCAGCCATTAAGACTGGGAACTGCTTTTACAAAAGACCCAAGTTTGGTTCCCAGTGCCCATGTTGAGGATCTCACAGCATCCTATAGTTTCAGCTCCAGGAGATCCAACTCTTTCTTCTGGCATCCACAGGCACGTGCACTTGCATGTACCTACTCACAAACAGATATGCATCTGTACACATAATTACAAATAACATCAACCTTAAAAAAATAAACATTTATTTATGGCATGTTGGTACAAACCTGAAGTTCAGCACTAAGGAAGGAGAAGCAAGCAGATCATCATGAGTGAAGTCTAGGCTGTTCTACACAATGAGTGATAGTGTATATTTAAAAGAATAATGTCAGCGACTTCAATTCGATTCCATTGGTCCACATGTTGGTTTTTATGCCAGTACCAAGCTGTTTTTATTACAGTAGCTCTATAGTAGAGCTTGAGATTGGGGATTGTGATGCCTCCAGAGATTGTTTTATTGTACAGGATTATTTTGGCTATCCTGGGTTTTTTGTTTTTCCATATGAAGTTGAGTATTATTCTTTCCAGATCTGTGAAGAACTGTGTTGGTAATTTGATGGGAATTGCGTTGAGTCTGTAGATTGCTTTTGGTAAGATCGCCATTTTTACTATGTTAATCCTGCCTATCCATGAGCATGGGAGATCTTTCCATTTTCTGACATCTTCTTCAATTTCTTTGTTCAGGGACTTAAAGTTCTTGTCATATAGGTCCTTCACATTGCAAAAATCACAGGGACAAATAGCCAAACGAATGGAAGCACATGAATTATGAACCAAAGGCTGTGGAGCCCCCAGCTGGATCAGGCCCTCTGGATAAGTGAGACAATTGAATAGCTTGATCTGCTTGGGAGGCACCCAGTCTGTGGGACCAGGATCTGTCCTTAGTGCATGAGCTGGCTGTTTGGAACCTTGGGCTTACACAGGGACACTTTGCTCAGTCTGGAAGGAGGGGACTGGACCTACCTGTACTGAATCCACCAGGTTTAAATGAATCCCCAGGGGTGCCTTGATCCTGGAGGATATGGGAATGGAGGGGAGGGGCTGGGGGGAAGGTGGGGGTGGGGGCGGGAGGGGGGAGGACAGGGGAACCCATGGCTTATGTATAAAATTTAAAACACATAATAATAAAAAAGAAAAAAATTGAATCAATTAATAAGGATATCGAAATGAGCAAATGCAAAAAAAAAAAAAAAAAAGAATAAAAAAAGGATGTTTTGATGAATGTAAATACTATTACTGTGCTGAACCTTTCATACCAGTAAGAATTTTATTTGAATTTTGAAACAGATCTGTGAATCCAGTGTTGACACAGTAGTCACACACATGGGCTTAACAAGTTTTAGAGAACATCTCTGCTTTATGTTCTGATCCATGCTGCTGGTACATGGTAAAATCCTGGCCAAATCCAGGTCTGATACTCAGTACACTAGTATTTTTGAACACCAAATGGTTCTCTTATTATCAAATTGACCACATATCATGTACACATGTTATTAATTGGTTTTCTTTCTCTTTCTTCTCTCCTTACTCAGTGTGTTCATTTACATAAGCAATCTAAAGAATGATTAAATACTGAGCCATCCCACACTCTTCTAACGGAGTTGAGGAAACTACCAGGGCCCATTTGTCATTCATACAATCTTTTTTTCTAAAACCACTTGTGATGCTGGGTAATATCCCCAGATGGAAGTCATTAAAGCTTAATCTGTATGCATATGTGACATCTTGCTTTTCAAAATCTTTTTGACTTCCCTCTTTCCATTATGGAAACTAATTGATATATATGTGAAATAACTAATTAGAATGAGTGTAAAGCAGTTTTATCAAATATAAAACATGATATAAAATGCTAATAAAAGTATATAAAAAAATTCTGTCAATTGCAAAATTAGCTTCAGATGAGAAGCAAATATAATTTACCACTATCCTTCACAATGTCCAAATAAATGGTTTGTGTGGCATCTGAAGGATTTATTCTTTAATTTTATCAAAATCAGAGCAATAAGTGCCCTTCCTTTGTAATGCTAAACAGAACAAGATTTCAAAGATAACCATTCTAGTTATACATTAAAATTTAAAACCATGAAATAACTTGACAGTGGGACCAGGACTGATCCTGGGTGCATGAATTGGTTTTTTTGAACACATTCCCTAGGGTGGAATTCCTTGCTCAGCCTTGACACAAGGAGGAGGGGCTTGGTCCTGCCTCAACTTAGTATGGGAGACTTTGTTGACTCCGCATGGGAGGCCTTACCCTCTCTGAGGAGTGGATGGGTGGTGAGATTGGAGAGATGGGGGGGGGACAGGAAAAGGGGAGGGAAGGGGAATTGGGATTGGTATATAAAATGAAAAAAAAAATTCAAAGAATTGCTCAACATCCTTAGCCATCAAGGAAATGCAAATCAAAATGACTCTGAGATACCATCTTATACCTGTCAGAATGGCTAAGATCAAAAATGCTAACAACACCCTATTTTGGAGAAGATGTAGAGTAAAGGGAATACTCCTCCACTGCTGGTGGGATTGCAAACTTGTACAGCCACTCTGGAAATCAGTATGGCAGTTTCACAGAAAATTGGGAATCAACCTACCTCAAGACCTAGCAATACCACTATTGGGCATATATGCAAAAGATGCTCAACCACATCACAAGGACATTTGCTCAACCATGTTCATAGCAGCACTATTTGTACTAGCCAGAACCTGGAAAAAAATCTAGATGGCTCTCTACAGAGAATGAATAAGGAAACTGTGGTATATTTACACAATGGAGTATTATGTAGTGGTAAAAAACAGTGACATCATGCAATTTGTAGGTAAATGAAGGGCACTAGAAATAATCATCCTGAGTGAAGTAACCCAGACCCAGAAAGGCAAATATGGTATGTTCTCACTCATAAATGGCTACTAGATGCAAAGCAAATGATAATCAGGCTATAATCCTTAACCCCAGAGAAGTTAGGGGAAAAAAAAAACACCCGAAGACCCTAAGACGGTCCCAGGAAGGTAAAATAGTTAAGATCTATTGGGTAAACTGGGAGGGGGTAGAAGGGAAGGGATGGGGGATGGGAACAGGAGGGACTGAGATGGTCCACTGGAGGAAAGAAGAGAGAGGGAGAGTAATGAAAGATATATCTTGGTAGAGGGAACCATTAGGGGGTTAAGGAGAAACCTGATGCTAGGGAAACTCCCAGGAATCCACAAGAATGACCCCAGCTAAGACTCCTAGCAATAGTGGAGAGGGTGCCTGAACTTACCTTCCCTATAAGTTACTTTTCTATTGCTGAGATAAAACACCACAGCCAAGGCAATTTAATGAAAAAAGACTTTACTTGAGCTTATGATTCTAGAAAGTTAAAGTCCATGATGGAGGGCAGACTAGTTTCTTGAAGGCGTGGCGGCTGGCGCAGGAAGCTGAGGGTTCGTGCACATGTTGAAATTATGAAAGAAAGAAAGCAAACTCAAAATGGCGTGAGTCTTTAAACTTTCCAAGTCTGTCTCCAGGGGCACACCTCCTCCAACAAGACCACACACCCTAAGTCACCACCTGGCTTCCAAGTATCCAAACACTAGAGACTATGAAGCATATATATATATTCACACACACACACACACACACACACACACACACACACACACACATATATATATATATTCTAACCACCACAATGTCCAACAAATACTAATTTTAGTATCCTCCTTATCAAACCTATGCCTGTGGAATTTATTGCCAAAACAAGGCATTTTATTTATAATTACCAAATGATTTAAGTGCAATTTTGATGTGTTAAAAAGTAGGGTGTTGTCTCCTGTAAACTGAAAAACACAAATACAAGACTCCACAATAAGGACAGTCTATGTGCCCTGCAGGATGGAGCACCCAAAGGAGATTTGGCATGGTAAAGAATTCAGAAGAAAATATTTTCCATGAGACCACAAAGTACATAGCAATCAAGAATGGCAGTCATTTCTTCTAGTTTCCTCATTCCACACCAGATTTCTAGCCAAAGGAATTAAAATTTAATTACAAAGTAGCAACCATGTTACCAAGTTATCAAACAGTAGAAAACCAGCCTTGCTTGGAAAGAAAAATATTGTTGTATTATTTTTGAGACTACTGGTCCCTACATTTCCCTGAAAAGTACTGTGTGTTTTTCTACAGATTATCTCCACTTATAGTAAGTGTAATATCTGAGTAATATTTCAGAGCCAGTGGTTATTGAAGGGGATAAAGAAAAAAAAAAAGCAACTGAGTCAAACACAACCAGAAATTTTATACCTTCATCTCCTCTGACACCGAGTAATGTAGGTAGTAGAAGAGGGATGAAACATGGTTGGAGGCATCTTATAGAAACTACCACTGAGTTTTAAAGCCTGGCATTGCTCCAGGAAGCTGTCCTTGGCTTCCGCTTAGGAGAATGTCAATACTGAAAGTCCAGGAGGCAAGTTTAAAACAGTTTTTTATTCCTTTGCATCATCTCTATAACCAGTTTTTTTCAAAGGCCTGATCAAATCTGAGATGACAATATCAAGTCTCAGTTTCTAAACTGCTCCAGAAAAGTGAGGGTTTTCCAATTTTATTTGTAAAAACATTATAAATTTAAGGATAGTCTGAACAGTATCGAATAACTTTAGTCAAATTTCTTACTGTGAGATAAAATTGGGACCTGGAATATATAGGGACATAACTAGCTCAAAAACAAAAGTCAGGACTGTCCTGCTTCCCTGTATTTCTTAGTATTGTAACTTTGTCTTAGTATAGTATATTTGTTTGCTTCAGATTAGCACTAAAGATGGAGAAATCTTAAACTTAGGGTTATGTGTGGAATCCATTAGAGGATAATTACTTTTTAAAAAAGTCGTGGTTTTCCATTGCCTTTACCCTTTCAACTTAGAAGAAATTTGGAGACTGAAGATAATATTTCAATATAAAAAATATAAATATAAGCTTTACTTACCAGTAGATGAGGAATTCCATTTTAATATTTTCTGAGCTTAGACACCAAGGCAAAGAAGATGTTGCCAATACTTTTCTAAATAATTTAGATACCCACTAAATATGTTTTTACACACTGCTGCTGTGATTTTAGCAATATATGTGGCTGCATCTAGGCTTCTGGTCCAACCAGAACCATCCAGTAGCCATCTTCTGTGTCTGCACCCACCATCTCCGACCCACTGGGCATGGGGAGCCTTGCTGTCTGAGATTCAGAGACACAAGAAGCCTTCCGATTTGAGGAGTCCTGTGTTCATTTTGTTCGCATCCCACAATGCTTGGCTATGCTTGAAAGGAAATGTCATTGTGAAGCCTAACCTATGTAGTGCTTCAAGGCTGAACTCGGCAGCCACCACAAAATGTCTCAGGTCAGCTACATTGTACTTTCTTTGAGAGTCTGCCTAGAGCTCTGAAAGTCTGCCCTAGAATTCATGGTTTAGTGACTTTCTCTCCTACATGGAGTAGATAATAAACAGTCATCATGACACAGAGAAAATAGGTATGTGGAAGTAGTTCTAGTCACGTGACCAGAGAAGACTGTCGGTCCTACTTTTCTCTGTCTGATATGCTCTGTGCACTGGGAAATTTCAAATGTCAGTCTGATTGGACAAATGAATTCCCAAATAGCTTTCAGAAAGGTGCTAGTGAATGCCTTTGCCATACAAATCAGTAGACTGAGTACCAGGAATTCTTATCACTGTAGGTGAACATCTGTGGGAAAACAAGCCCCCACATTTATTTACCCCAAGAACTCTTGAGGAATGAGGGATAAGAGACTGAATTAGAAATAGAGAGTAAAGAAACAGAGAGAAAACACAGGATAGACTCAGGTGGACCTGGATCCTGATCCACCAGCCCAGAACTTTATTCTAAAGGTCAGTCTATAACAATGCCAAGACCTTCCCTTTGCTAGTGGTTATCATCACCTGGTACCCAAGCCCGTGGTCCAACCAACCTCTTAAACAATCCTGCTGGGTACAGCCACTAGGAAACCTAGTGGGCCTCAACAAGCATCAACAACTCATGGGTATCAGGATAGAAAGATACTGCAAAGAGGTAGCAGTGGGGAGCTTGGGAGCATATTTTACACCCTGATTATAACAACGCTTATGTAAATATATATGGTAGTTCTGAAGCCTAAAGTATATGCTCTGTAGCTACATCCACCATTCCAGCTTATGAATAACATTCTCAATCTCTTCTTAGGAGGAGTTTTATCTATTCATAATAACCCACTATGTTCATTTCTCCAGTATTTACTGAGACTTAGTTTTTACTTCAAGGATTTGTCACATCAAGCTTATATCAAAATCTATGAGCAAGCTTAGCTGTAAATGAACATGAAGTAAATATCAAAATTCAAAGTTCTAGATGATGTCTTCTTTGAGATAAATCCTACTTAAAAGAATCATCTCACTATTCCTGGGAAATAGTGTTGATGAATGAATAAAATTTTAATATGTGAAGTTTGGAGGCAAATTATTTAAATTTTGAATAAACCTACACAAACACAAAGAAAGGGAAAGTGCTAAACCCAATCACAAACCTGAACACTGTGTTCTATTCTTTACAATTAAGGGAGAGAGAACCAAGCCTGAGATGGAAGACATACTTAAGATCCTTGAACATACCAGTTAATAATCTACCTTAGGAAACAATAAAGGACATGGTGGGACATCTGTATGTCAAATTGTCCCTCAGCATTCAGGTAAATCTCAGACATGTGCTGATTATCAGACAGTCTTGGACAGTCGCATGGGGGCAATTTCATTTATATGGCTTTCTAAACATGGTGCAACCATAGTGACAGAGAATCAGACCTTTACAATCTAGGTAAAGTGAAACTATAAAGAGAGAAAAGGAGCTCAGCACATATTCTTAATCATGATTATGATGACCCTTACATAAATCTAGATGGCATTACCTTTACTCATCATTTTGTTTTCCATCTTTCCAATGCCCCTTGATCAAGTATATTCTGGAAACATTAAATGGAAAATTCTAGAAACAAATAAGTTTAAAACATGTGTTATTATATTATAAACGTATTCTAATTTTTATCCTGTGACTCTTCTTTGGTGAATGATTTGCAAATTGAACACTATTATAGGTAGGCATAGGAAAAACACTATGCATCTGGGTTTGTATGATGGGTTTTTTAAATACACACCTAACTCTTTTGATGTAACTTTTAAAAATTTCTCTGTGGGTATAAAGTTAACACAAGGGTGACAATTGGGGTAGTAACTTTCATAAAGGAAAGAAAAAATTGATATGCACTCAATAACAAGGAATTTGTCTGATTATTTTATAGTTCAACAAAACCAAAGAAGGGAAACAATCAAAAAAGTAGACAAGAGTCAATCCTACATGGGCTGATGTTTGTTTTGTAGTAGTAACACAAATAGCAATGAACTCGGGACTTGATTTTGGGGAGATAAAGGAAAAGGGTAAATCCTCTTTAACACTGTCTATGCCAAAAAATAGTCTGGAATTAATCACCAGCCCATTGAAAGTATACATCTGGGATGGAAAAGAATATTTAAACAAGGTAAGTCAAATTAAACATGGGTTTTTCTCTTACTCCACCACCTTAAAGGTATTAATTACAACCTATAACCTTGGGGAAAGTTGCCCAGCAGGATCCAACAATGAACAAGATCAAGAAATCTCACAGGTGAATTTATAGGCAGGAAGAGCTGTTCCCAAAGCCTGCTGTGGAAGCAAAGCCAAACCTGGGTTTGTCTCCAGTCAGTTACAAAATTCATTCAGCATTACGTATTTACTGAACACTTTGATACTCAAAAAAAAAACAAAAACAAAACAAACAAACAAAAAAAAAAACCTGAATGCATGCATTCATCCTAAGTTGTATCCAGATTTGAGCATTTCCTCAATAAGTGTACATTGCACACCTACAATGTAGAAAACAGTGTTAGATGATATACATGACTATTTATTCCTGGGAGACAAATCTGGCTTTTCTATTAAACTCTAGGTGTCGGAATGGAACAAATTATCCAGGTTTTCAAGCTACTTGCTCATTCTTGCCCTGAATAGAGGTGATAAATTGAAGTACTGAAAGTAGGTATGAAGGATGAAGAGTGTAATGTCTGGTAGATTGCATTTTAGGCAGATGAAACTGGAGAGTCTCGCTATAATATAACATTTTTTCCCCTTAGGAAATGTCCCCTAAACTTCACCCACATTTCATTAACTGTGTTATAAATAATCTCTATAAGGCCCCTGTACCCTTGCAACGTGACCCTACTAGACACCTGCATCTCAGTTTCCCTTTCCACCCCTTGCTGAAGTACCATTTAATGAGTCATGTTGGCTCAGGAAGTCAGGTGAAATGACTTACCCAGATTCATTTACCTTCCAGGAATAGGTGCCTGTCAGGAACTGTCCACCATTTTTGAAAGGCTGTGCTTCCCATACTAATACCCTTGTGGATAGGAACCCTGAGGGATGATTGAAGAAAGCCCTCTGCATGGGGCCATGAATTAAGTCAAGACCTCAAACTTTGGGTATGAAAAATAACTTGGACCACCTCAAACTTTGGGTATGAAAAATAACTTGGACCCGTAGGTGGTGATCCATCCATGTAATCTCAGCCCCGAGGAAGATGAAGGAGCTGCATGTCAATTTCAGAACCTGCCTGGGCTATATACTGTGACCCTGTTAAATGAGATATTTTTGGAAAGCTATTAGAAACAGTTTCAGCTAGCCCTTAGTGTTCTGTTACAAAAGCTGAACAAACTAAATGAATTCAGATGAGGATAGTGGTGTTCCAGTTCCTCAGCTCTTTCAGGAGCTGGTGGGGGCGAAGGGTGAGTTTTTGTCGCGGTGAGGCTTCTGTGGCAACTTCAGAGATAGCTGTTTCTCTGATGGCACTGCCCCTCAAGCAGCTATAACTGTGTTATTCAAAGATTCCTCCTTCATTCTTGCCCTCTATCCCACAAACATCCACTTTTCTGTATTATATTCATTCTTTTTTATCTGAAGTTCTCAATGTGTTCTCTCCCTTGCACTGAATTTAGCTGATGAAAAGAAAAAATTCTTAATGGTAGGAGCAATTTATGATAAGAAGTATAGTTAATAGTTTGCTCTCCAAAAGTTGTCTAGAAAACAGAAAAATAAACGCTAATAAATAATAGAATCCCAGACCTATGGGGATGATCTAATTTGTAATATTACAGGTGTATGTCTATTCCTTCTTGCCTGATTATAGACAGCATTTGGAACACCAGTATTTTTTACATTCCAGACAGCAAGACCCCAGGTGATTTTCTTTAATGCTATCTCTGCAGAGAACATTATTTAAAAAAAAATCTAAAGAGAAAAGGGCAGTAAAGGAACAAAGTGAGAAAGCCCCCATCTGATCTGAACCATCCCCCTGGCAGAATCTGAGCTCCATGATAAGGACCAAACAAAATTACTTGCTGTTTTTCTCATTTTCAGCATATCTTAAGAACATCACAATGGTGACCTTCCTTCCTGCCTTCCTTGTTTCTGTTGTAACAGTGATTCACAAATCTGCCTGGTTATCATGAGGATCAGTCTGCATTTTACAGCGTTGTTGCCTATTTCCTGAAGCACCTCTTCCATGTCATACTACTAGGCGGCTGGCGATATCACAGCATCAGAAAATTGCCACCCTCCTGGATGCAGCTCTGCAGGTTGCTTTGCAGTCATGGGAAATGAACATGGCATCTCCAGCGGCTCAAAGCTTTGGATGTAAATTAATGAAGCTCCATCCTTGACCCATCGCAGTGGGCAAGTACCTGCGTTGCTTAAAGGCGAAGCTGGTACAATCATTGTTTGCGCATGTGCACAAAATCAAGAAAAGCTCATTTCTCACCTATCTTATGTGAGGGTTTTTTTTTTTTTCTTTTAGCAGTGTTTGGGAGAAAAACGCTAGAGATTGCTAAGTAAGACTGTTAAGTGTTTTATGCTTCTTTTCAATTTAGATCCTTGCATTCCTTGGCACAACATCAAGGGCATTAATGTTAGGATAACAGCTAATACACTTGGTAAGCACAGGCAGAATGGAGAACGCTCTGATTCTGTTGAAGGTAACAGGAATATACCATGCTCTGCAACTCAGGCCTGAGATCTCAATCTGATAGTTCCAGAGATCTGCTAACTTTTGCATTTGGTATTTTGTAGTGATCTCATTGCATATTTAAAATTAAGGAATAGGTGTGCTTACATTATGAAAAAAAGTGGGAAGAGGAAAGAACTATAGGAAGGTAGAAATGATGACATGTGTTTTTACTCAAAAGTCCTCTTTTTTTTTTATTTTCCAAGACTCAAATACCCTGATTTAGTTAATTTCCATTAATGATATATCATGTCTGCATTCTTTAATACTTCTCACTTCCACCAGTTTAATTCTTGGCAGTAGAATGTTTCTGAAAGGACAGCTCCTAGCCTCTCGTTCTTTGAAAGAAAGAATGTAAGAGAGGGAGGAAAGGAGTGCAGAAGGAAAAGAGAAATCGAGATCCCAATAAACGCATAAACGTGTTCTCCCAAAGCATTGTTTCTGGGTGGAGATAACATCCTGTAATTTATCTGAATTTATGGAATTTATAAGTTACAGATACATAATAATGCATGCCAATCCCATTAAATTTGGAAATAAGCATCTCAAAAGGGTCCACTAACTGCTGTGCATTAGTTTGCCTCTCTGAGGCTCTGATAAAACTTACCAAAACCAGTTTAGGAATGAAAGGGTTTATTTTGTTTAGAGGTCACAGTATTGCATTGTGGAAAATCAGGCCAGGGGCACAGCGCAGGAACTTAGAGGAGGAACTGAAGCAGAGACCATGGAGTAGTATAGCCTACTGTCTTGACCTCCATGTCTTGCTCAGCCTGTTTTCTTGGAATGACTAAGGGAGAAAGAGAGGGACACACTGGGGCTAGCCAGCGAGGCAGCCACCAGACACTCAGACATGGAAGAAACAGGAAAAGTAGGACATACAGAAAGAAAAGGTCAAAAGCCCCAAGGCAAAAGGTGGATAAAGAGAAACAGGTTAAATGAAATTTTAAAAGCCAGACAGAAATGAGCCTAGCCTAGGCCGAGCATTTATAACTAATAGGAAGTCTCTGTGTCTTGATTTAGGAGCTGGTTGGTGGCCTAAAAGAAAAAGCTCACAGGACAATCTAATGAAGGTAATTTCTCAATTGAAGTTCCATTTTCCAAGCTGACTCTAATTTGTGTCAAGTTGACCAAAAGTAACCAGCACAGATGATTTGCTACCTTTTCACAAGTGCCTCCCAATCCATTACATGACCCTTCCACAAGTCTCCCTGTCAGGTGATGACTGAAACTATGTTCAGTAAGAAAACAGAACCATCTGATAGACGCTTCAGTCACTGTGACAAAAGACCACTGTACTCCCCACTCTCATTCTCTTTGTGCCAAAGAAAGACCAATCTGGCTAGGCTGGTTAGCCAGGGCTCTCTGACATCTTACTGTCTCTACCCTCCCAAACCGAGGTTTGCAGGATATGTCCTCAGAGCTGTGTTGTGATGCTGGTGCTAGGGACTGGAACTCAGACAACCATGCTTGAGGGGCAAGCGATTTACTCATTGAGCCTTCTCTCCAGCCCCATCTGTAATCAATTCTAAATGGAGTCACTCCCATTAGCACAATGGGGAGAGATGAGGAGAGGAGGGCAAGAGAAGAGAGGGGATGGAAGGGGGAATAAAGGGCAAGAAAGGGATTTAGTGCAAGATCTAGAACTCGAGAACCAAAGGAAATTTCTATTTACATTATGTATATTAGTGATAACTAACACCTGTATACAGCCCACCCACCCCCCCCAAAAAAAAAACATTGAACAAACAAGCAAAAAGAATCAGTTTCATTTGGGGAAAGAAGTAATCACATAATGACATTCTGGTCATTCTCCTATTATTCAACTGTATATAACACATGCAACATATCACATGTCATTTATTTGTTGGAATTGGTAGTAACTTCTAATTTAAAATAAAAATTTAACCAAACTTGTTCTTTATAAAATAATTGATCAATAATCTGGAGTAGAAGAAACACATGGAAAATAAGTGTTTGCCACAAAACTTAATCTCACAGTGAAAAGTTAAATATTAGTCGTTATTATAACATTTGTCCCAAAACACACTTTAGGGACATAACGCCAAGAAAATGTTAAAGATTGTGAAAACAGTCCTGGTAGCCCAATGATGAAAGAATTTATGAAATTATGTGTAGCAGTAGTTTCCAATGATAATAAAAGTTAGCCTTTGCACAACAGGGCCCTAGAGAGCAACAAAAGACCCCATAGCATGGCAGGAAGAAGAACCCTCTTTTTAAAACAAAAGCAAATAAAAACTTTCTTCTGATTCCATATTTCATTCCTCATACAAGTCTACTTGCAGTCTTGTAAAAGGCTGTAAGAGGCTCAGTAACCAGCCAGCCTGACAAATCCTACATCCCCACCTAACTCACCAGTGTCACTACCATTCCAGAAAAGTTTTGCCAAAGACACCACCCTCCTGGCAGCTGTTGAGTGTTATTCTGCAGCAATTTCCTCTGAGATTGAAACATTCCATCCTGCCAGGAAGCTCCTTAAGCAGAAGGTAAATGACTCAAAGTAGTTTCTGGAAGTCCCTGAAACCAGATTCTCTACCCCTTTCCCCCAACGTCAACAATCCATGCTGCAAAGAAGAGTGAGACCAGGCTTGCTGCTAGAAGAAGCAGACACCAGCAAAACTGCATGGAAGAGGTTTAGACTCAAATCACATGGAAAGGACCTTCCTCAGCCTGTTGGGCTACCTGAAGGCTGTATAGAGTACACTGGATTTCCAGTTTTTGTGCTTCTGACACATGTTGGATGGGCTTTGTTGATGTAGCTGACTCTGAGTCATTTCTTTCTTCTCCAGTAAGTAACCCCTTACCCATATTCTTATAAGTAACTCCAATCTAACTCACTGGGGGACCAATTTGGACTTTGGCAGTGTCTGTACTTGGTGTCATGGGCTCCCTAGCTGGCACAAGTAGATGTGCACGAAGCATCTTCCTCAGAAAAGTTTTGCTGCACAACAAACAGAAGGACCTTGAAGTCAGCACAAGTTACTCCAAGACCAAGTTCTCAACACAGAGGACACTAATCTGCCCCAGAGATAAAGGGACACTTGCCTACTGGAGCATGTAGCTCTGGCAGGCATGGCTCTTCCCCCCGCCAACTCCCTATGCCTCCCTAAAAACAGTCAGATTATGATCCCAAAGCTAGTCACCAAGGCTTATTCCCTTATTTGGCCCCTTCCTCCTCCTAAGGCTGACTACCAAGGTCCAGTTATTAAAATATTGAAGTTTATCAATCAAAAGTCCCCTTTGGCTCACCTAATCAACTTGCCCAATTAAAATTAAACACCTCATCCTAACACAGGATTTCCCTTTACCTTTATAAACCACCATTTTCTTTGGTTACATCCATCTTCCCTCTATCCAGAGGCAGTCCCTTGTTCCTCCAAGACATGTACCCCTGCCCCCTTTATCTTGTTCCCTTCCTTTTCTCTCCTATCCCCTGTCTCCTGTACCACAGCATCCTTGCCCATTCTAACAGAGACCCCTTCCTTTTCTCTTCTTAAAAATTATACCTGCAAGGTCATTTGCTGCTATTTTTGTGCCTACTTCAGAAAGCATCCACTTTAACTTTTTCTTCCTTACTCCTTCCCCTTCTGACTTCATAAAGAACCTATCTATGAAAGCAGGTGTTTGGGTGTGGTTTGTGCCTAATTCAGGGTCTAGGAGAGAGCCCCTGCTGTGGGGGGGGGGAGCATCTTCCAGAGGGGCAGAAGACATGAGAGAATAAGAGAAAAAGACAGGAGATGGGGACAAGGAAGGGGGGAAAGGAATAAGGAAGAGGTGGAAGGGATATTTGTCTCAGGAGGACAAAGGACTGCCTCTGGATAGAGTGAAGACAGGTGTGGACCAGGCAAATGTCAGGTTATAAAAGAAAAAGGGGAAAATCTGATGTTAGGAATGAGGTGTTTAATTTTGTTTGGGCATGTTAATTAGGGTAGTCAAAGTGGGGCTTTTGATTGCTGGACTTCAATACTTTGGAATCTGGACCTCAGTAGTCAGCCTCAGGAGGAGGAGGTGGCCAAATAAGGGAATGGACCATGGTAGCTAGCTTTAGGAATGTAATATAATGGTTTTTAACAAGGTAGAGGGAGTGAGGGAGAATGGTAAAAGGCAAAAATGTCAGCAACATGTTTGCCTTATTTGGGCCTGTGTTTGCCACGGTTGAGACTGTTAGAGTCCTTAAACAAATGTGCATCATCTGCTTCTCTTGCTCATCTCTCAGTAGCACCCAGCTAGGTGCAAATTCACTTTTCAAAACAGTATCTTTCTTTTAACCTTCTATCACACCTTAATATCAGATTATTTCATCTCAGGTTATCATTGGTTGATTGATTGATTTCTCTGATCTTCTCTCGAGTTTCTTGTCATTGGTTACAGCTCCGAGGGGAAAGGTTTCCCCAGTGGAGGTGTTACAGCTCTGAAAGGAAAGGTATGCTAACAATCAGGAGCCAAGGAATACCACAAAGACATACCACACAACAAACCTCAGGCAAGAGATTTATTGGGAGAGACACAAGAGAGTGGCTGACTCTATTAGGGCAAGAAGCAGCTGGGAACTGAGCAGGAAAGGAGAAGGGCTTATATAGGAATTTTCCATGGTAGAGGTTCACAGGGTGCGAATTGGTGGGATTCCAAACCAAGCCTATGGATTGGTGGGAGTTTGAGCCCAGGGATAGGTGAGTTTTTCAGGTTCAGAGATTGATGGGTTTTTTTTGAGTTCAGGGATTGGTGGATTTTCATAGGTTTTCAAACCTGTAGGTTACCTGAGACCTTTTACCCTACAAATCTCTTATAAGGCTTTTCCCTGGGTTGGGCTGCCCAAGATCTTTGGCCAAGACGGAGCCACTGAGACACCAAGATAGATGATGATCTGTGTGGGCCATAGCCCCTTGGGGGACATGGAAACATTCTGCACTTCTGAGTCTTTAGAATCCCTATCTCAGCAGAATAGCTTGACCATAGTGTCTTGCTCCCCTAACAGCCAGAACCCCACTCCATAAACTTTGCTTACAGCACTTATTTTGTCTTCTACATTTCCTTCTTCCTTAATGCTCTTCCACCACACTTCCTTCCAACTTAAACCTCTAAAAAGGCAAACTCCATTTTTTTGTTTGTTTTTGTTTTGGTGTTTTGGTTGTTGTTGTGTTGTTGTTGTTGTTGTTTGTTTGTTTGTTGCAGGGCTGCACTCTTTTCACTTGAAAACAGCCAGCAGTTTACACCTTGACTGGTGCTTTATCTTTGGTCTTCAGAATGGCCCTGGTGGCCTCCTTCTCTCATTAAGCCTCACTGCTTGTCATTCTTTCCTGTATAACAATATTTTCTCCCTTGATGATGCCTTCCATGTCCTTGACCATGAAGAGACATAGTTTGTAATATGGACTGCACATTAAAAATACCAAGGGGGGGCTGGAGAGATGGCTCAGAGGTTAAGAGCACTGGCTGCTCTTCCAGAGGTCCTGAGTTCAATTCCCAGCAGCCACATGGTGGCTCACAACCATCTGTAATAAGATCTGGTGCCCTCTTCTGGCCTGCAGGCTGAACACTCATTGTATACATATTAAATAAATAAATCTTTAAAAATACCAAGGGCTTCTGAAAATACCCGAGACTAAGTATTCCCATCTCATAACAACTAAGACATAAGGTCTGGAATATGGTCTATTTCATGCACCTGCATACATGTTGAGGGGATAGTGAAGGAGACAGGATGCTGCTTTCACCTTTTACTTTTTATTCTTATCATTCATATTTTCTCTGACAATCAGCATTCAGAAACAGGACCTGTAACAGGGCAGACCTCTATCCTATATCTATTTCAAACCAATCTGCACACCATATATCCTTCCTCTCACACATTCATACAATGTATCCAATCCATTCATAACATCATTTGATTTTACCAACATGTAGTCAGTGTTTCCATCTCTCTATAACTTCTAGGGCAGCAGCAGAATCTCTCATTCTAACTAATACAGCAGCCTTTCTTCTGTTCTTGATCCACTTCTCCATTGCCTTCACCCATGTACTCTCTTCAAACATTAGACCAGGTTAGGTCATTCTCTTTTCTTGGACTTTTCAGTGAGGCACCCAAATATACAGAATAAAATATGAACTTCTTTTCATGTTTTGCCTATCCTTTCTTGTGTCTCTAAAGCATTTTATGCCACTTTATGCCCAAGTCATATTTCAGCTCCTAGGCAGTAAACAGTTTCCTGCTAAATGCTGTTGTGCTATTTTAAACCCTAATGGGAATCAAATTAGAGAATTAAAGGAAAGAAGAAAAATGACATTGACCTTGAAATGGAAAGAAATACTAAAGCCTAGAGCACATAGGAAAGAATTGTACCTGTATAACAACACTCACTTCTACTACAACATGAAGGATTCTTGAAAGATACATGTAGCCACTGCCACCTCTGGTACTGTTACATTGCCCAAATAATTGCATATTGTACTTGTACTTACTCATCAGGACCACCACGCTTCAAATAATGACAGAGACCCATGAAAGCTTGGCCTTAGCTTAGGCCTTTTTTCAATTAGCTCTTATAACTCAAATTAATGTGTTTCTAGTCATCTACAGTTTGTCTCATGGTTCCGTTACCTCTCCTCTGACTTGTTCTGCATCTTGCTGGTTTCTCCCTGCCTCTATTCTTCCCAGAGTAGTCTCTCTCCCTAGAAATCCCACCTATTCTCTCCTGCCTAGCTATTGGCCATTCTGCTCATTATTAAACCAATCACAGTAAAAATTACACAGTTTACACACAGTGTAAACAAATATTCCACAACAACATAAGCTTATTGTTTCCTTATTATAAGAAGTACCATATTTGATGAAACTAAGAGGAAAGTTGAGGTCCTTTAAGATAATATAGTCTCTAGGACTTAGTTTTAAATGGGTGTTGTTAAAGATGAACAGCTAAGTAACTAGACTGCAATCATGAATGATAGGCAGTGTTGTGGGTCAGTGAGAGACTATATCTGTGATATATAAAGAGACCATACGTCCATGTATCTTCAGCTGTTCAGGGAAGATATTCAGAATCAGATCCTAACGTTTATCAAGGCCTTCCTCATCCATGAGAGAAACCTCTACTTTTTCCTGAGCATTTCTGGACTCTATCAAAAATAAAAATTTCCTTACCTCGAAGATCTAAGCCTCTGCTTGTTAGGAGATCACATTATTCTAGCAAAGCAGAGACTCAAAAAGAAAATCTGTTCAATGTAATTTTTTTCCCTGAATCCTCGATTTTACATTCTATTTCAGTGAAGGTAAACCATTCTTTTTGCCAGATAAATTAGCTGATCTCCATAAAGTCTAAAGATGTGGTTCATAGTCCTGCTTACACACTCAAAATTTGTGAGCTTTAAAAGACAACTGTGGGTAGTTTCTGCAACGCAATAGTTTCAAGTTATTGATCTGCTAGGGGATGAGTCTTAAAAACACTCCAGAAAAACTAAAGTACAGATGACATGAAGAAAGCCAATTAAAATACTACATATTCCACTCACAGTCTCTTATTCTCTGCACTGTAATGAGTTGTAAGTCTCTATATCAATTACCATCTACTGCAACCAGAAACTTCTTTGATTGAGGGTTGAGTACAGCACAACCACACTAATCTGCAGTCATATAACACTGTCACCCTGCAAGGCCTGTGGGTCATTGAGGAAGAGATAGAAGGAAGATTGCAAGGACAAGAGGCAGTGGAATATTGCTGTAAGACCATTCTGTACCATTTCTGACTGTACAACCTGACAAAATCCTAGCGGGGATAGAGGCAGGGATCATGAAGTCCCACCTCTAGCTGAGGGTCTATTGGCAACTGATGACTACTTCATGAGAAAGAGACTTTTTTTTTGGCAATGTGGCCCATGATATGCTGTCCATGTTCAAGTGGATGGCCATACACCTATGCATATACTGGCAGCATTAAGGGGACTGTGGTTTTTGAAATGATTATGTAAAAGTGGGATGGAGAAGAGGTGGGTGGGGGCATAAGAGGAAGTAGAGGGAAGGTAGAAGGTGTGGGTTTGATCTAAATTATATTAATGCACAAAATTCTCAATAAAAAGTAATAAAACATATTAGAAGGTTAAAAAAATATACTACACACTGGGTTGAGACCATTCATTTTCATTTTTTCCTGAGAAATAGTTTGAGATTTGGATATATCCATTAATATCTATTAATTATGGACCAATAATGTTCACTCTATTACAGCAATTTTAACATATTAAGTGAAGTCTATAATTTAGCCATAAATAAACTTGTAAGTCTCCTCCAAATAACTGTGCTTAGCGAAAATTTAGTTAAGAAAGTTTTCTTCCTTACATTGCTTTTTTATTGGGCATTTTATGCCAGCAATGATAAAGTAATTTTTGCAGAGGATAAAGTTGAAATTGTAAGCCTATCAGTCCAATTAAATGCTACTCTAAGTATTTAAAATAAATAGAACTTCACCATTTTATCCAAATATTTTAGTGGTTCCATTTTTACCAGAAAAAAAAATGAACATCACAAATAGAACAATCAAATGTCTCTGTAACTATTCTGAAAACAAACAGAATCCTTAATGACTATTTGATAGGAAGAATTCTAGTCTGTATTTCGCTTTGCTCGCTGCAGAGATAAACTTTTATGGACTATCTAGAAAAATTGATACAATGGCCAAAGACATTTTTTTTTCCATCCCATGCTGTTCCCTCAGGTCTTGTTGTATCTGATATAAAATCATCTTCCCAGACACTTGATATTGCCAACTAAAGTGCTTTTAGATTTTTATGCCCCTTGGTGATTGCTTCTTCCAGCTCTTCCTTCCTTCCTTCTCTCGCTCTTCTGTTTTCTTGGCTTCCTTTCCTTTCTTCCTGCATGTATAAGAACTGTTGCTACACAAATTGAATTTGGGAATAATTAATCCACAGTTTTCCCTTGTCTAAAAAAGCAAATCAAACCAAAAACAAGATGCTTTAAGACATTATTCCCAGTAATTTAAGAAAGACAAAAAAAAATATTTTGAGATATTATTTAAATATCTGAGAAAACACTCTTGTTGTTTATTATGTTTATTTTTTAAATTTTTTCTCCTTTTTTAATTTATTATATTTGTGTTTTAATTTTACACATCAGCCATGAGTTCCCCCTGTCCTCCCCCCTCCTGCTCCCA
The DNA here is from genome assembly GCF_903995425.1 of Onychomys torridus. Taxonomy (NCBI): domain Eukaryota; kingdom Metazoa; phylum Chordata; class Mammalia; order Rodentia; family Cricetidae; genus Onychomys; species Onychomys torridus. The sequence continues at coordinate 31,331,170 of NC_050459.1, read as the reverse complement.
TCCCCACCTTCCCCCCAGCACCTCCCCTCCATTTCCATCTCCTCCAGGGCCAACCTCAACATAAATCCAGTTACTCTGAACCTGATAGAAGAGAAAGTAGGAAGTACTCTTGAATACATTGGCACCGGAGATCACCTTCTAAATATAACACCAGTAGCACAGACACTGAGAGAAACAATCAATCAGTGGGACCTGTTGAAACTGAGAAGCTTTTGTAGAACAAAGGACATGATCAACAAGACAAAGTGACAGCCTACAGAATGGGAAAAGGTCTTCACCAGCCCCACATCTGACAGAGGGCTGATATCCAGAATATATAAAGAACTCAAGAAATTAGACATCAAAATGCCCAACAGTCCAATTAAGAAGTGGGCTATAGAACTAAACAGAGAATTGTCAACAGAGGAAGTTCAAATGGCTCAAAGACATTTAAGGAATTGCTCAACATACCTAATTATCAGGGAAATGCAAATCAAAATGACTCTGAGATACCACCTTACACCTGTCAGAATGGCTAAGATCAGAAACATAGAAGACAGCTTATGCTGGAGAGGATGTGGAGCAAGGGGAACTCTCCTCCACTGCTGGTGGGAATGCAAACTTATATAGCCACTTTGGAAATCAATATGGCATTTTTTTAGAAAATTGGGAATCCATATCCCCCAAGACCCAGCTGTAGCACTCTTGGACATATACCCGAGGAATGCTCAATCATACCACAAGGGCATTTGCTCAGCTATGTTCATCAGCATTGTTTCTAATAGCCAGAACCTGGAAAAGACCTAGATGCCCTTCAACTAAAGAATGGATAGAGAAAATATGGTACATATAGACAATGGAGTACTACTCAGCAGAGAAAAACAATGACATCATGAGGTTTGCAGACAAATGGATGGATCTAGAAAAAATCATCCTGAGTGAGGTAACCCAGACTCAGAAGGACAAACACGGTATGTACTCACTCATAGGAGGATACTAGATGTAAAACAAAGATGACTAGACTGCAACACAACTCCAGGGAGGCTACCTATAAAACTGGACCCTAGGAAAGACACAGGGATCACCCAATGACAGAGAAATGGATGAGATCTACATAAACAACCTGGGAGTAATGAAGGGCAAGGTTTGAGGGAAAGAGAGCTTAGGGGAACAGAAGATCCCAGCTGGATCAAGAACAGAAAGGGAGAACAAGGAATAACAGACCATGATAAATGAATACCACGTGAGAACAGGAAGAAGCATAGTGCTAGAGAGGTCCCCAGAAATCCACAATGATACATCTACTGTAGACTACTGGCAATGGTCGAGAGAAAGCCTGATCTGACCTAGTCTGGTGATCAGATGGCAAAACACCCTAACTGTTGTGCTGGAACTCTCATCCAATAACTGATGGAAGTGGATGCAGAGATCATGGGCCAGGCCCCAGGTGGAGCTCCAAGAGTCCAATTGTTGAGAAAGAGGAGGGACTGTAAGAGTGTGAATTGTTGAGAACAAGATTGCAAAAGCACAGGGACAAATAGCCAAACTAATGGAAACACATGAACTATGAACCAATAGCTGAGGAGCCCCCAACTGGATCAGGCCCTCTGGTTGAGACAGTTGATTAGCTTGAACTGTTTGGGAGGCACCTAGGCAGTGGGACCTGGACCTGTCCTTAGTGCACGAGCTGGCTGTTTGGAACCTTGGGCTTACACAGCTTGCTCAGCCTGGAAGGAGGGGACTGGACCTGCCTGTACTGAATCCACCAGGTTGAAATGAATCCCCATCAAATTACCAACACAATTCTTCACAGACCTGGAAAGAATAATACTCAACTTCATATGGAAAAACAAAAAACCCAGGATAGCCAAAAAAATCCTGTACAATAAAACAACCTCTGGAGGCATCACAATCCCTGTCCTCAAGCTCTACTATAGAGCTACAGTAATAAAAATAGTTTGGTACTGGCATAAAAAACAACATGTGGACCAATGGAATCGAATTGAAGACCCTGACATTAACTCACACACCTATGAACATATAATTTTTGACAAAGAAGCCAAAAATGTGCAATGAAAAAAGAAAGCATCTTCAACAAATGGTGCTAGCATAACTGGATGTCAACATGTAGAAGGCTGTAAATAGATCCATATCTGTCACTGTGCACAAAACTTAAGTACAAGTGGATTATTATGTTTATTTATTTATAGTCTGTACTTTACTAAATCACTGTTAGTTACCTGCTTCTTTTAACATTTAAAACTAACTAGTCTTGTAAGTAATCTATCAAATTGAACGTCCTAAGAAACGCTTTAAATACAGTTCAGAAAGAATAACAGAAGTTACTGCATCTTGTGAATCTGAGATCATTATGGGGAAAGCCAGATCTCTATCTAGGTTCTGTTTATTTATGTGGGAGGCAAGGTCATTGAAATCAATAGCTCACTTTTTATTTCATTTGCAAGTAACCTTTGACATTTTATGTTGACATAACTTCAAGTGTAATACTGAGTGAGATTAAATGAATGAGTTTGTTTAATGACAGTTATTGCATTCTGTATAAAGTTTACAATCATGATAGCACACACTAAATATACCAAAATAAAGGAAACTGCTATGTGAATTCGGAAGAGTGAATATAAAAGGACTTTCCTTGCATGCATCCCCAAGTCGGCTACTCCTCAGGCTGTCTTCATTACATTGGTTCCTTTGCAGGTGAATTTGCTTGCTCATTTTCTGCTGCCATCAATGCCCATCCATGGCAGCTAATAGACTTATGCTTATTTTCCAGGCATCCAACAATATTCTAGAACTTCTCACCTCCTCTGTGTTATTTTCCAAAGTGCAGTCATGATCAACTTAAGTACGTACCTAGGTTTTTGTTCATTTTATGCACTGAAAGTGTCAACATTGATGACCAGGATGAAGTCATTCTACCTGCAGAGTCTTCTTCTTTTTTTTTCTTTTAAACTCAGTTACTGTTTTTATTTGTTTCCAGTCTCCCAAGAAGAGTCTTTAAGGGCCTACTTAAAACATTTTTAGCCTGTTTGCATTAGTCCATCCCTCTGAGCTAAAATGCTGGCTAATTGGGAAAAACAGGCACATTCATTTTAATTCTAAAATTAATGGTGTTAAAGCTAAACAGTGACCAGTAAATCCCAGGATAAAAGTGTCTCACTGCTTCTCCCTAATTAATTATTCCCTATAGTATAGCCTCAGGAGAATAAGGGAAGCACCTTTTAAAAATAAGTTCATGCAACCACTTTGACCGAATCATCAGAAACACTTTAGTATTTAATATTTTAATATATTGGTAATATTTTTGGGACCATGAAGTTTTTATTGTCTTAACCTTTGATTCTACCCCATCACATAATTTTGTTTCAACTGTATTCTTCTTTTAAAATGACAATTATTACTCATTTATAGTAACCAGAAATTTCACAGAGAAAAGTAAAGATTTATATGATCTTAGACACAGAAAGTATGGAATGGGAAGTGGCTTGTATAATGTGGATATTAAAAGATGATTTTTGCTGATTTGTTCATTTTTGCTTTTTCACCTTAGGTTGTTTGTCTGTGACTCATTGGTGGGTTGGTTTGGTTGGTTTGGAATTTATTCCTGTTGCTATTTTATTATTGATGACTTTTTTCAGGGGGAAGGGAACTGTTTTAGACAAGACCACCTCTGAAGCCCTGGCTGCTTCCTTGAACTCACTTTCTATCTTCTAATCCTCCTGTCCACACTTCTATGTGTGCTGTGATTGTATACCAGGAAGCTATCATACTTAAAGAATTATCCAGAATTCTGGTATAAATCAAGTTCTTGAAATATTACCCAAAACCATTATCTCTATTGTTAGAAATCAGTTCATTAACTATAAACTGCCTAAGCCTTCTTGTCTCTACATTATCAATGGTTAGAAGGAAATAAAAGTGAACACACAAAAGGTTTCCATGTGATGAATGAATTTTATAGTAAAAGAGCACATTAATTGGGCAACAAGAATAGTAAAAGGACAAAACAGTAAATTAATAATAAAAATAAAATAAATTATAAGTCAGAAACTCAAAGAAGCCATGTTATAATAACTACGTTTCAATTCTATCTAGATTTCATAAACCCAGATTGTTTAACCAACTTAATTTAAAATAACAGATAACTAGAATAGATTTAAGTCTCTTTGGAGTAGATTTTTCTATCCTTTTACTCTAAGATGGTGCCATCACTGATGATGAGGTGTTTCTTGGAAACAGCAAAAAGATGGACCTTATTTTGTGATATAATCCATTAGTCTGTGTCTTTTTATTGGGGAACTGAATTATGGGGAAACCATAATTAGAATTTTTTGAAAGATGTTTGTTAATTCCTCTTGTTTTGTTGATTTTGTGGGTCCTTTTCTCAAATCTATTTTTATCATCTTCCTGATATTTCTTATTTGTTCCATATCCTATTTAAGGTTATTATGTCTGTGATGAAACACTGTGACCAAAACCAAGTTGAGGGAGGAAAGGGTTTATTTGACTTACATTTCCACATCATAGTCTATCATTGGAGGAAGTCAGGACAGGAACTCAAGAAGGGCAGATACTGGAGACAGGAGCTGATGCAGAGGCCATGGAGGGGTGCTGCTTACTGGCTTCCTCTTCATGACTTGCTCAGTCAGCTTCCTAAAAGAACCCAGGACAGCCAGACCAGGGATGACACTATCAGCAATGGACTGGGCCCTCTCTCATCTATCTCTAATTAAGAAACTGCTTTGAGCTGAATCCCCAGGGGAGTCTTTGCCCTGGAGGAGATGGGAATGGAGGATGGGCTCGGGGGAAGGCTGGGGCGGGGGTGGGAGAGGGGAGGACAGGGGAACCCATGGCTGATATGTAAAATTAAATTAAATTATAAAAAAAAGAAAAAGAAGAAAGAGATGCATCAACCTGTTTTAAAATATTGGTTTTTCTCTGTCCCCCAAAAAATTAATAATTATAAAAAGGAACTCAAAAAAAAAAAAAAAAGGAAAGAAACTGCCCTACAGTTTTGCCCACAGCCTGATCTTATGGGGGCATTTTCATAACTGATGTTCCCTTCTCAGATGACTTTAGTCTGTGTCAATTTAATTGAAAACCACCCAGTATACTCCCTTTGACCTCCTGCCTGTGTTTATTCTTCTCTTAGGATGGAAGTATTCTTTCTAATTTCCCCTGTACAGCTAGTTTAGTAATCAAATTCCTGTTAATCTGTTTTATTCTGCTTTGATCAATGAAAGTTTTTATCGCTCCTTCAATTTTAATAGGTAGTTTTTATGGATAGAATAGTCTGAGTTGACAGTGCCTTTCAGGACCTTGGATATATCTTTCCAGGCCCCATTGGATTTGAAGACTTCTGTCTAATAAACAGCTTTATTCCAGTGGGCCTGTCTCTATAAGAAACTTGATTTTTCTTGTTCTCCTTCAGCTTCCAATATGCTTTATTGTTTTTAAGGTTTTTAACTATAATATGTCATGGGGAATTTCTCTTCTGATCTTGTCTGTTTGGTGTTTCATAGACCTCTGTAACTTAGTTGGGTATCTCTTTAGTTTTGAATTTTTTCCTGTGGTTTTACTCATAATATCCTCTATGCCTTTGTAATAGTATTCTTCTCCCTCTGACCATAATTCAGATGTTGGATCTTTTCATTGTGTCCCATGATCTGCCCCACTCCAATTTTTCATTGACCTTTATGAAGTGACCCAATTCCTCTATTTTTGCAATCCACTCATCACTGTCTGCTTTTGACATGATAAATTGTGTTAATGAGGCTTTGTACTAATACTGTTTCTTGGTTAATATTAATTTTTCAGTTCATTTCAGTTTGATTTTCTTCAGTTCAAACTCTATTTTCATGTCATGGATTGACTTTATTATGTTTACCTCTTTGTTGCTGCCAACTTCAGGTTGCTTACACATACTTATAATTATTTATTTGAATTCTTTGAAAATTATTCCAGGTCATTTCTATTAGGGGCCATTACTATAGAATTTGTACATTTTGGTGGAGACATGTTATTTTGTTTTTTACATTGTTTTTATTTCCACATGTAGAGTTAGTTTGTTGGTTTAGTTTTTGTTCAAGGCACCTTTTGTTCAAGGCACCATTCTCCTTTAAGCAGAGATTTTCATAACATTTTGGAGAGAGCTAATTCATAACAGGGGTAGGATCTCCATTTCCTCTGCTTGTAGACTCATAGAAGGAGTTTGGTAATATACCTTCTGCTTCTATTATGTGGAACAATTTAAAGACTATTGGTATTAAGTCTTCTTTGAAGATCTGGTAGAATTCTGCAGTGAAACCATCTAGGCCTGGGCTTTTTTTGGTTGGGAGACTTTTAATGACTGATTCTATTTCCTTAGGTGTTATTGGATGTCTTAAATGGTTTATCTGGTCTTGATTTAACTTAGGTATATGTACCTATCCAGAAAATTATCCATTTCTTTTAGATTTTCCAGTTTTGTAGAGTAGAGGTTTTTGAAGTATGACCTGATGATTCTCTGGATTTCCTCATTGTCTGTTGTTATATCCCCTTTTCATTTCTGATTTTGTTAATTTGGATGCTCTCTCTCTGTCTTTTGGTTAGTTTGGATAAGGGCTTGACTATCTTGTTGATCTTCTCAAAGAACCAACTCTTTGTTTCATTAATCCTTTGTATTGTTCTCTTTATTTCTATTTTATTGATTTCAGCTCTCAATTTGATAATTTACTGGTGTCTGTTCCTCCTGGGAGACTTTGCTAATTAATTCCTGTTCAAGGGCTTTCAGGTGTGCTGTCAAATCACTAGCATGATATTTCTTGAGCTTCTTTATGTGGGCATTTAGTGCTATGAATTTCCCTCTTAGCACTGCTTTCATAGTGTCCCATAAGTTTGGGTATGTGGTGTATTCATTTTCATTGATCTCTAGGAAGTCTTTATTTATTTATTTATTTCTTCCTTAACCCATTGGTGATTCAGTTGAGCATTATTCAGTTTCCATGAGATTGTAGGATTTCTGTATGGTTTTTTTTTGTTGTTGAAATCTAACTTTAAACCATGGTGGTCCTATAGAACACAGGAGGTTATTCCAATTGTTTTGTATCTGTTGAGATTTGCTTTGTGGCCAAGTATGTGGTCGATTTTAGAGAAGGTTCCATGGGGTGCTGAGAAGAAGGTATATTCTTTTTTGTTTGGGTGGAATGGTCTCTAGATATCAATTAAGTCCATTTGAGCCATAACATCAGTTAAGACCATTATGTCTCCGTTAAGTTTCAATTTGGCCGATCTGTCCAGAGGTGAAAGTGGGGTGTTGAAGTCTCCCACTATTAATGTGTGGGGTTTTATATGTGATTTAAGCTTTAGTAATGTTTCTTTTACATATGTGGGTGCCCTTGTGTTTGGGGCATAAATGTTCAGAATTGAGACTTCATCTTTCCTGTGATGAGTATATAATGTCCTCCATCATCTCTTTTGATTGATTTTAGTCTGAAGTCTATTTTGCTGCATATTAGGATGGCTACACCAGCTTGCTTCTTAAGACCATTTGATTGGAAAGTCTTTTCCCTGCCTTTTATTCTTAGGAGGTGTCTGTCTTTGAGTTTGAGGTGTGTTTCTTGTATGCAGAAGAAAGATGGATCCTGTTTTCATATCCATTCTGTTAGTCTGTGTCTTTTTATAGGTGAATTAAGTCCATTGATATTAAGGGATATTAATGACCAGCGATTGTTTGTTCCTGTTGTTATTTTTATTTTTTGGTGGTAGTGTGTGTGTACTTCTCTTCTTTGGGGTTTACTGCTGTGGTGTTATCTATTGCCTGTGTTTTCATGGGTGTATCTGCCTTCCTTAGGTTGGAATTTTCCTTCTAGTCCTTTCTGTAGGGCTGGGTTTGTGGATAAGTACTGTTTAAATCTGGTTTTGTCTTGGAAGGTCTTGTTCACTCCATCTATAATGACTGAAAGTTTTGCTGGGTATATTAGTTTAGGCTGGCATCCATGGTCTCTTAGTGTCTGCATTATACCTGTCCAGGTCCTTCTGGCTTTCAGTCTCCATTGAGAAATCAGGTATTATTCTAATGGGTTTGCCCAAGCTATATTTTTAAATGATTCTTATACCCTATAAAATAGTCCCTTATGTACATACATTATTAGTTTTATAGCATTTGGAATTACTGAATTAGAGCTGTGCAAATCAACCTGGCTGACTCTAACCATGATCTTGTTAGAAAAATAAAAAATAAAAAAAATGATTTGCAGAATAGTAGAACATGACATCATTTCTACAAATAGCATTAAACAGAGAATGTTTTATTTCCGGCTATATCCATCTGAGACGTGATAAACTAAAACCACTGGCTTATGGGAAGGAAAAGGTAAATGGCTTTGTCAAAGCTCTCAGGGTGCACACCTGCCATTGGTAGGCTTACTGTAGGTTTCTCAAGCTCAACTTTCATTGCTTTGTTTCAATGTGTGCTATATTAACTTGCACAAATGAATATGGATGTATATTACATGAGTAATAATTACTATTATAATACACTATAAAAATGCATTTTAAGTCATTTTTTTTTCGAGACAGGGTTTCTCTGTGTAGCTTTGTGCCTTCCCTGGATCTCGCTTGGTAGACCAGGCTGGCCTCAAACTCACAAAGATCTGCCTGCCTCTGCCTCCTGAGTGCTGGGATTAAAGGCGTGCACCACCTCCACCCGGCATCTCTCTCTTCTGAGGACCCTTCTCCATTTACATGTTGACAGCTATCTCCCTTCCTCAAAAGTAACTGCCTCTGAGCCTGCACCACTCTCCCTAGGGGACATAGTACTCCTTAAACAGCTAACTCCTAAGCTTCTTGAGGCCTGATGGACAGGACCTTATACTATGATCCTCACCACCCCTTCGGCTGCCAAGCTCCTGGGATGTCCATGCTGGTATCATCTCTCCAGGCTCAAGCAGACACCTATTCAGGATACTTGGTCTGTCAGGCAGCTGGGACCCTCCACCCTCCAGTTTTCCAGGATGTCCTAATGAAGGGCCCATCTGCTCCTCTGCCCTAAGCATCCATCTTTGCAGTACTGCTAGGACAGATGTTAATAAGCTATTTTTTTTTCCTAGAAACGTGCTTTCTGTGCTTCCTTAAGAAACAGATACCTGAGGTCTCCAGGATTACAATTAAGCGGATGCTCCTCCCCTCACACCTCCTGCTGAATGTGACCCCCCCCCAACTCCTGACTCTCCCCTTCTCTACATCATCCCATGCCCACAGGAAGTAGCCAGACTTGAAAAGGTGCCCCAAAGACCCTGGAATATTTGGGTAGGAGCTCCACCTCAACCCCTGGCACCCTGGCATCCCTATACCCAAACAGTCTGGAATGTTCGGGTGGAAGATTCACCTCAACTCCCCTCCCCTATCTCTTTCCCTAAACCCATCCCTTCAAAGCCTGCCAAACACAGCTCCTCCCCCACAGAGGTTCAAGACCACTCCCATAGGGTATATAAGCTACTTCCCAGAAAACAGACACATGATTCTTCCAGTCTCTTGTTCCCATCTCCTCTCTGCAGGGCTGGGGAATCACCCAAGCATGCTTTACCCATTAAACTGGACCTTTTCCTAATTTGTTCTGATTTGGATTGTAGTGTCAGCAGAAAGGCCTATCAGGTAACAAAAAAAACTTTTCAGAATGGATGAGTTTTCTGGTTAAAAAAAAAATCATCTACACTTCTGTAATTTTAAGCTGCCTTTTTCTTTCTCTTTTATTTTTATTTTTTTAAGATCATGTTATATTTTCATGTTTTAATAAAAGTAAGTGTCTTCTGGAAATATTTCAAAACACTTAGGATAATTCAGTTGCATATTTCAAAATAAAGGGGTACTAAATAATAAAAAAAGGAAAAGAAAAATGCATTTTAGACCAGAATAAGATCAAACTGCAGATGTTTGATATCTGTACTACAGCAAATGAATATTTCCTTCTGAAAGCACTTATACTTATGCATTTAAGGCAAAATTAGTTTAATTTAATCTTAATTATGAAATTATTTCTAATTTATTAATCAGTTTTGTGAGATTCATTGTTAGAAAATAAGTCTTACAGTAATGTTATGAGACTTTTTGTGGTATATTTAGGACATAGGCACATTTCTTTGAACACTATTCTACTTTAATTGCAGTTCATGATGATTAAGAAAAACATTATGATTAATTTTATCTTATCTTTATTTTAAACAAGGGAAGACATTTTCTCTTGCCCTACACTGTCCATTGCATGATCTTTCAACAGAACACCTTTTCAGAAATAAATCAAAAAATGATAAACCTTTCATTGTACTTTGGCTCTCTTCAACTCCAAGTATATTCTTCATAATTACTACTTGTCCAGATTCTTGTTGAGATAAAGCTCTGTACATTTCATTAATAATGTACCTTCAGCAGTGTCCTATCAGCATTACAACTACTTATGTGTGAGAGAGCTTGTAAATGATGGTTAAAGAGCCAGTCCAAAGCCTTAGAAAAAAAAAAACTAAATGTATATTTTTAAATATTGACATATGCTCAAATCTTTATGGTAGAAATTGTAAGAACCTTGCTAGATTATGAGTTGCATATCACACATTCAAAGGTTCATATTCCACACTAGAAAAGATAAGACATTTACATTGGCCAAACCATCTGTAAATAGGTGAAATTTAAAATAATCTACCTTCTTGTTGCATCATGCCATAGCATTGGAAAACAAATGACAAGGCATCAAGTGTACTGGAATAAGGTCTTTTTTATGAGAAAGCTACTCCTGGAAATTCCACTCTTCAATTGATCATTGAATGGATCCATTGCATAAGAACTGAAATCGCGGTCATCTCATTTCTCAGCAATTGTATTGTGGAACAAATTCTCAAAATAAAATAAAATAAAATAAATTTGGGGGGACATTTTAAAACTGTATCAAACCTATATATGCCATCCTGCCTAAGATCTTAATCTATTTTTATTTACTAATTTACTACAGTAAGTTTTAGCTTTTCATCCTCAGGCCAAAAAATGTCAGTAGTCTATCCAGGAAAGAAGACAGATGATTTCCACACACTGACAGATAGAATCTCAGGATAGAAACTAAGAGTGATTTGATAAAAAGCCATCCTCCAAAGTGGGTGATTGCAGGAAATCAATAAAATTTCAGTAGAAGGGAGAAAGAAAGAAAGAAAGAAAGAAAGAAAGAAAGAAAGAAAGAAAGAAAGAAAGAAAGAAAGAAAATTCATTGTTCACTTACAGGCTTGCTTAGAAGCTCATCCCTCGGATGATTTTAGACTGTTAATATTAAGTTGACAATTATCACTAACCAGAATACCTGAATACCTCTTCATTAAAAAAAAACAAAAAAACTTAAGTCCAGATGGATTCACTGATTAATTCTCCTAGACCTATAAAGAATATCCAACAACAGTGTTCATTAGATTATTGTACAGAATGGAAGACAATACTACCAAGATATTTCTAAAGAGCCAGTATAACTTTGATGCAAAAGCTGGTTGAAGGCAAACAAACCATATGTAAGCTTTCTGACAAACATTGATGCAAAACCCCTCAATAAAATACTTGCAAACGTAATTCAGCAATGCATTAAAAAGATTATTCACCATGGCCACATTGGATTGATTACAGGGGGCAAGGATAATTCATCAGTAAATGAAATACAGCACAAAAATAGACTAAATACCAGAAATCACTTCATCATTTCAGTGGATGCCAGAAAGGGCTTTGACGATGTGTGACATCTTTTCGTGATTAAAAACACTGACAGAACTAAGAGCTGAAATGGAACATACTTTAATGAAATAAAGGCTTGAGAACCAGTTCAATGTCTGGACATAATGGTGCTGATGTGGATTTAGCTAAAACAAGGGTAATACTGGACTTCCTTGGAGCCATGAGTTAGTTAAGTGGAGCTGACACCAGCTATCCCTACTCTCTGCCTAGCTGCCTGAATGTTGGTGAATGGAGAGTATCTTATCTACCTACAACTCCTTGGATTTGCTACAACCTCTTGGCCTCCTGTGACCTTTCTCCTTTCTCGGCTTTAGAGCTTGGGTATTATATCAAAATAAGACAAAGATTATAATAGAATAAATGGGGAAAATCTGAATGCATTCCCTCTAACATGAGGGCAAGATAAAGCTGATCACTTTCCCCTCTTATTCAGTTTAATGCTCGGAGTCATAGCCAGGGGAACAAGACAAGAGAAAGAAATAAAAAAAGTAATAAGAAGGAGGTGAAATTATTCCTACTTTCATATGAGATGATCCCAACTTTAAAATATCCTGAAGTCTCTCAGAAAACTTCTCACAAACACTTTCAGAAGAGTCAAAGGACCCCAACTGAGCATGCAAAAATAGGGATACTTTCTGTAAACTAATAACAGCATATCAAAAAGTTTCAAAATGTTTCAATTTATTTTACTTAAATATAATTCAAAAGTAATGATGTATTTCCTCTAGGTACAAACTAGGGAAGTCATTTGAATACATCTGCTGTGGTAATGAAGGCCATTTCTAAGGAATGTTGAGATGTGGATAAATTCCAAGAGCTAAGCAGTGGGTTTCACTTTCCTTGATCTTATTTATTTCCTTAATATAATTTGCCAATTAATTTTTAGTTTAATTTTATTTTGTTTTTCTTCACTTTAGTCTTTATAAATTTTACTGGCAAGTTTGGAAAGCGCGTGAATTTTAAAATCTGCCTTTTAATTTTTATATAACTTTTTGAGTATTTTATATATGACTACTTATTTATATAATTTTCACCATTCCCTCTCCCTCTCCTACTCTTCCCATGTCCTTCTCCACTTCCTCTAAAACTCATATGCTCTTTTTCCTCAAGTATTGTTATATACTCATGTACACACACCAATATTAACATAGTGTAGTGTGTGTGTGTGTGTGTGTGTGTGTGTGTGTGTGTGTGTGTGTGTTACATACAACCTATTAAGTTCCTTTAGTGTTTCTTATATGTATATGTGTTTAAGGCTGACTGCATGAGAATGGGTAACCTATCAAGGAGCTTGCATCTTGGAGAAAAAAAATATTCTGCTTTTCTCAGAAGCCATTGATAGTTCTCCACTGAAGGTGTAGGACCTTATGAAAATTTCCCATCTATGTTGGCATGTCTTTATGTGGATCTTGTTTAGGCAACCATATTGTTGAAATTTCATGGCATTTTGTTTGTACTTCCTGTTCTTTAAAAAAAAAAATCATGGTCTAAGGCTTGCCTCCAGAGTTTTCTGCCAGCCAAGGCTCATGAACAATAAACTGGACATTCATACAACATTGATGTATACTTCACAGTTAACGATTGCTACATAATATTGACAGAGTCTATTTTTTCATTTCAAAATTTACTGATACATAGACTTAATTATTTTCTTAGTCTGCCATCCATCATCTTTCTGTAATACTCGAAATTTTAGTCTTGAAAGGAGAGTTATCACTAGCTTTTCATAATCATGGGACCATTTTCAATGGAACACAACCCTGAAAACAATAGGAATTTTAGGTCATTTTTGCCCTAAGCCTTAGTTAGTTGAGAAGCATGTATTCTAGTATTATTTACTATATCTTACCTAGTATTGTAGTTGGAGTTTTCCTGCCTGGCCCAGTCAGGAAAAATCTCTCTTACCCGCCAGTCCCACAGTCGCTCAGACCCAACCAAGAAAGCACACAGAAACTTACATTGTTTACAAACTGTATGGCTGTGGCAGGCTTCTTGTTATCTACTTTTTCTATCTTAAATTAACCCATTTCTGCTTATCTATACTTTGCCACATGGCTTGTGGCTTACCAGTATCTTTACATGTTGCTTCTCATGGCGGCGGCTGGTGGTGTCTCCCCAGCCTTCTACTTCCCAGAATTCTCTTCTCTTTTGTCCCACCTATACTTCCTGCCGGGCCACTGGCCAATCAGAACTTTATTTACACAGAGCGATATCCACAGCATAGTATTTTTATTTCTTCGGGTATTTTATCATCTATCACAGAATGTGATCCTATTTCAATTTATGCTGTTGAGTTTACCAAGCTTCCAAGAACCAGTATCACTGTCTCTTGAGGTCCTTGCCAAGATATTAGACACTAAGATTTTTTAGGCTATTTCTACACCCACAAGCCCTTCCTTGTGCAGCTCTGCAGTGAAAGTTTCTTAATCTGGCATCCTCATATTCCAGTGCCACACCTCATTTTCAGTCCCTGTGAACAGGTTTATGTTTTTCAGGTCATTTGAACTTACTATTTTCTTCTCTTAACAGTTCCAGAACTTGTACATCTTGAGCAAGGGAAGAACATTAGATTTTAACATTGAAAAGACCAAGTGCATTAGGTATCTCTATCCTATATTTCACCTTTCTACTTTCTGTATATTACAGCAATGGCCTTGGATTGGTGGGATTGAAGATTAAATCTTTTCTAAGGTTGAGAAGGAAGTCTTTACCCAAAGATAAAAATCAATCCCTGGTCCTGATCCTCAGGTTTTATATTCTCTGACTGTGTAAGGTTAGATTCTTTTGTGTATAGACAGAGCTTTCTGGCTACTGCAATTGGCTTTAAATCTGTGATTAATCATGTTCCGCTTATTCAATCCTTCTTCAATGCAGTGATTTTATTCATCCATAGTCATTTGTTCCCTTAGCCCCCAAAATTGGGTCTTACTCCATCACTTGAAAATAATTGACAACAACTATCTGCCATTTTAAAGATCCTACTTATTAACCATATATATATACATATATATAGCAGTTCCAGCATTCTAGGTTAAGGCCAATAGGATCATTTCTTTATTGCCATCCCACCATAGGTGATCAATTTTAGCACATCTCCTTTATATGCCAAATCATTAAGGGTAATATGCAGTATCATATATTTTAGATAAAGTTGGAAAGAAGTTAATTTAGATATACATTTAAGAACAGCAGGTGTGAGGGAACTATAACAAGATGAAGAAAAGAGATGTTTAACCATGTAATACTTAAAATGACACCACACAAGATTTCTTAATGGTATTTGAATCTGTGAGATGGCCCTTCTTTCAATTTCTACATCTAATAATTAGTCCTTGGCTGTGGACTGTTTCATAAAGGGCCACAAATTTAGTTAAAATGGCTTTCTTTGGTAGAAAGCACCTCCTAATTAGAGAAGGTATCTGGCAACCAAGAACATCCAGGAGAATAATAAGTACTTCCTTCTCCAGAACCCAAATGATATACCAATGGGAAAATTAAATATGTATGGCTTTTCTTTGTCTTTAGATGAAAAAACACAAGGTATAGTATCTAGATTTTGTGGGAGAACATTCTCTAAGATCTAGTTAACATTTTCAAATTCCTGATTTTGTTATGGAAGGCACTAGATAGTGCAGAGGGGAAATGATAAAGAAATGTGAAAGACATGTCATGTCTCATTGCTCTATAGTCAATACCACATAGCTAGGCCAGTGACTTGGGCATCTATGCTGCTCATTCATTTGCATACACTAAAGCTCTAAGGATTCTTTTTGCTATTGTTAGGTTTTTCTGACAAAGCTAATCCCTTGCACAACCTTGCCTTTACACTATTAAGTCTCTTTAATGCAATGAGAATTTGTATATAGATATTTTTCTCACACAGTTATTACCAGCATAGCACAAAATACTCAGAGAGAGTAAGGGGAAGTAGTCAGCTAAGACAGAATGCAAGCAGTCCTGGAGGGTCTACACAGCATGAAAACAGAACAGGGACAAAAGTGGCTTTATGTCTTCCAAGCAACTCACGTGTTTTTCCCTTCAATCTCATCTGAAGCTTCTATTCAAAATTGGCAGGTCTTTATTGCATTAAAAGATTAATTTGAGTTTTCCTTCACAGTAAGCTTTTAGATGCTTTAAACAAGACATTTGGTCTGATTAGCCTATTTGTTTACTCTCAAAACCAAAAGTTATCAGCTCATTTGTCAAAGTCATCCTCGTCATCCCACTGTCCCAGCTCATTCTAGTAAATGTTCAGAGTGAAAGTATGCTTAGCTGGCCCATGTGTAATAAATTTTTTATCACACTATTTAGCTGAATGGGTAAGCAGAAGTGCTGTAGCTACATTTCACTATTTCTATCATTCCCCTTTGTCCTTGTGTGTCATCTACTGACTTCCATAAGCTAAGAGAAGGAAAATGTCCTTAGGTGACCTCACACATTCATTTGGAGAATCCTAAAAATAATTTGGCACTTTAAGGCTCTGAGATACTCAGCATGCAGCCTAGGAAAAGATGGTTTCATCTTCTTATGACTAAGATTATTTATTCTGGAGTGACAGTACCATTTTAAGTCAAATGGACTTAACAAATGATGCATGCCTCAGGATCTATCAAGGGCAATGATTTTCCATGTCTGTAGTGATGTCCAGTTTCAAACTTAAGTTGGTTTGTGACCTTACTTTAAAGACAAAGCATATTTTGCATCATCAAAGGAAGTGAGATAAAAATGAAAAAACGACTTTACATCTTCATAATCATATTTGACTAAAGTTTTAAAGAGGCATTTTACTTAAAGCCTCTTTTGAAAAAAGTATAATGCAAGGTGATCTAATATATTATAGATGAGGACAGAACAGCTTGAGGATGCAGTGGGGTACATACCTATAACAATTTCAAAAATAAAAGGACTTTGCATGTGGCCTCATAGTATAAGTATCATAGAAGCTTTAATGTGAAATAAATAAGTAACACAAATAAAAATTTGCTATCAGAGTGAGATGGGGCAGAATGAAAGATGCAGACCCATAACAGTAAAACACTTAGCAGCAAGTAGGATACATAAAAATTACAGAAGCTAGATCAGGGAAAAATAGAAAGCAAGGTATTTTATTGTATTGTTTGCCCAGAAGCAATATACAAATGGAAACACATTTTTCTAATTGGCAATAAGGGCAATGCAATGTATTTTTACCAGAACTTTGGGTCTTTTTGGAAGGAATAAAAAAGGATTTGCTAGTTTAATGTTTTCTCTCTTCTTCTGGCTACATATAGCCTCATAGGCTACCCATACAAGCACAATAAAAGAAGGTAGTATGAGACAAAGAATGGATTCATAATAGTTCCCACAGGAAACAAGCTGTAGATGGGATCCACGGAAAGGCAAAAGCAAAGAGAAATATATTAAATAATTTACTCTTTTTAAAAATTTTATTGAAAATAGAATCTTCTCTCATACAATACATTCCAACCACAGTTTCCTCTCGCTCCACTCCTCCAAGCTTTCCCCGCCTCCGCTCTCCCCTACTCAACAAATCCCAAACCACCTACAGTAAATTGTGCCCAAAGCATTAGAGGTGATTCTTTTTGTAATGGGAAAATAGAAAGTACTCAATAAATTGCATGATGACCCAAAGGAAACACTTAAGGAAGTACTACATCTGTGCCATTAAAACACTGAGTGCTAGGGAAATAAATTCTCAGTTTTAAGACCTGAATTGTTAATACCTGTTTTGAGTTCTATATGTGAACTTCTAATGTGAAAGATTATACAAGTGCTTATTGTAACAACACTGATAAAAAAGATGAAATTATATTTATCCATAGTATGTGCATTAAGACCAGGCAGTCTCGGTTACAGATTGGTCTATCAGAAGTTTGAGCTGGTGGATAACTGAATATTCCATCAGTATGAGAGCTCCCCTCTCCTCTCCCTCACAAAGTCCCAACACTCAGTGTAAAATGAACACCTCACCCAATCTGCTGTGCATTAACTTCTTCATCTACACTTGAGATTTCACCCCACAGTCCTTCTATGGTCTGAACATATTTGGCTTAAAAACTCATGAATTTGGTTTTATTACTTTTTTCTTTCTTATGGTGACAATGTGTGTGATTCCAGGTAATTCACAGAATTTATTACAGTTAATTGTTCTTTGCGCTAAAGGACACAGATGGATCATGGATGTTCTTGATTCTTAAGATGTGAACAGTATAACAAATGGACACTGATGCCTGAAAATTACTATTTAAGGTCTTGGGTGATGACTCTGTGTTACTTAAATCATGTAATCATGAGAATCTAAGTTTAGATCCTCAACACCCATGGAAAGATGAGTGAGGAGGAATCCCAGAGCTGGGAGGCAAACAGAAAGATCTCTTAGCTTGCTGACTAGCCAGCCAATCTTCCTATTTGGTGAGCTGCAGGTACACTGAGAGATTCTGTCTCAAAAATAAAATAGAGCAACAAAGGAAGATGCCTGGTATTTATCTCTAACACACACACACACACACACACACACACACACACACACACACACTTCAAGCTACTTTTAGAACATTCTATATAAATGCCAAATTATTTTAATTCTGACCTCACTTTATCCTTTCCTTCCAGTAAACAGTCTTTTCTTCTTATTTCATCATTAATAATTTTAGCTGAATAGGTAGTCCCAGGGCGTTTTCATTCTTTAGCCTCTGCTAAGCAGTTATGACCTAAATGCTCTGCGATAAGGTCAATGGAATCAAGTAATTCTCTTGTGAGATTTTTGAGATCTCCCCTGTGAGACTATAACAAGCTAAAATAGTCTCTGGGTCTTCATAAAAATGTTAAAGAAGTTCAAGGAGCTTGGATATCTTCTTTCTCCAGTAATCTGCTGAACAGGGAAAACATATACCATGATGCAGACCAGGAATCCTAGTGGTGATGCCTTAGGCTAAATTGTGTAGGACCTTGAAGTTGGCACTGAGTGTTTACATGAAAGAAGTCCAGTTTCATGTTTCTCATTTAGGATCGAGAAACCAAATATATTGTGGACAAGGCACACAGCAGAAGGGCATGAAGAAGTCAAGAGGCATTATTTTTGCAAGGTAGATGACTTTTTTTTCAAGTAATGAATTTTTTTTAAAAAAAAAACTTAAGCAATTCTATCCCACTTCCTGGAATTGAGATTCTATCCCACTTCCTGGAATTGATTTGATGCTGACAAAGACATGTGAATTATTTGGTACAGAGATTGTTGGGTTAAAGAATAATAAAAAATGATAAACTTGCTTAGAGATTACGACTTTCACATTTTTCTTTGAGTCTGTGAATTCTTGCTCCCTATCTGGATAGACATCATTGAGCTTTCTCTGAAGAGCACCACTGAGCCACAACAATTTATTCACATGAAATCTGCCATACTTTTTGAGCTTCGAAATTCTAATGCTAAACAAAATGTCACATATTTTTGAGTAACCAAATTTTTGTTCCCAGGAAACTTAAAATTGTTGTTACCACAATGTACCCATGTAAAAATATGCAGTGATTGTAATATGTCAGAGCTAGGTTCCAGCTAGGAGATTTCTTCCATCTCTCAGAATAAGCTAACATATATAACAATAACAGTAGCCACAATCTTACATTTATATTTTAATGCTTCATACATAGAAACACTTACATTTTGACATCCACAATACTTAGGTAAATTAAGCTTATACTTCTCTTCTTATGTTATAGCAATTGTCTATTAAATAAACCCAAAAATAATAAAAATGTGTATATTGATATACATTTATTAATATCCTCCAGAAAGTCTATTCTGTAGTCTGAGAGGCCTAGATAAATAGTCTTAATGAAAATGAAATTAGTTAATATTAAACTATTCCAAACAATGATGTTCTCTTTTTATCAAAAATCTTTTTTAATAATGTTTGAAGTAAAAAAGAAAAAAATGGTGCTGATTTTCTACATAGTTTCATTTTTTTGGTTCAAAACAAGAAGGCAAGCCTAAAGGTCACAGGCTATACACAAACAGGGATGATAAGCTCTGTTTACTGAAAACACAGCATCTCACAGGTACTAATGTGACAAGGATCTGGGTATATTTTCTGTATTTTTTCTGGAAAAAAAAGTTTAAGTCAAACAACAAAGAGCTATCTAAAGCCTTTCCCGAGCGTTTTGACTGCAGGGGTTTAAGCTGCAAAGTGTCTGGCAGTGAGTTCAGGGTTGGAAAGTGCTTGCTACCTGAAAATACCTTTGTATTACCAACTATTTATTCTTAAAGGTTAGGCTGGTATTTGAGAGATTTTTCCCAATTATTTCTTTTACTTTTTGAGATTAAAATATGATTATACAATTTATCCCTTCCCTTTCCTTTCTCCAAGCCCATCCACATACTCCTTCTTCCTCTCTTTCAAATTCCTGGCCTCTTTTTCATTAATCATTGTTGTGTACTTATAAATAGAAAAAAATATATATACGTGTGTGTGTGTGTGTGTGTGTGTGTGTGTGTGTGTGTGTGTGTGTATTATGTTACTTGTAAGTACATGTTTTCAGGACTGACCATTTTGTTTAGGACTTTGAGCCTCCAGAACTGTGGAAACATGAGTCTGTGCTCATGGGCCACTTCGTTTATGTACTTTGTCCTGATCCTCTTAGTGAATGACTAAATGCATGTCCTGATATAACTGCTATTCTCCAAGACCTTCAAACTTCCGTGAAGATACATTTCAATCTGATATTGCTCTCCTTCACCTGCAGAATTGCACTTCTCTTAATGGGATTCCCCTGAGGTGCATCATTCTTGAAAAATATCTATCTTAAGGAACTATGGGTAACTAGGCAATGCTGTGAGTGGGAGAAATAGTTGTCCTCAGGGAAGAGCGTGCAAATTAGTTATTCAATACCAAATGGTCAGCTCTGAAAACATACATATAAGTAACATTATGTACACTAAACAGGTTATATTTAGGAATATGGATGTATTTACATACATATATGCACGCATTAATAATGTATGAACAAAGAGGGCATGAATTTGAAAGAGAGCAAGGGAGAGTATATAGGAGGGTTTGGAAGGAAGAAAGGCAAGAAAAAAAATCTCAAAAATAAAACGTAAGAATTAATTATCAGTGTAGCAAAAAAAAAAATCTTTGCTTTGCTTTGTGTTTAGGAAGACTTTTTAACATATAATAATCAGCTGAGAGATTTTTCCCCTTGTTTTAGGTACTGCAAACTGTTGCTCAACTTCTGATTTCATTATTACTGACTTTTTAAGAAATTGTGCCAAAGCTTATGTCTGCTCTTCTGAACAAAACTGTAACACATTTCTTTGCTTCTAAGAATATGCTCATTGATTTGGAGCAGTCTGGTTATTTTCTGTGTTAGTATCATTATTTTTTTATGTTTGGATTTTGTTTACCCTGCAGTTGTGGGTACGTACTTATCAAAAAATTCAGAAAGGCATCAATCATTTCTACACTCATGTTCTCTGCACATACACTCTTATTTCAGAATTACACATGTATGAAGAGGTGCTGTTCTTTTATAAAAGTATTCCATCTCTATGCTTTGTCTTCATCTAACACATATTGTCTCATTTTGTTTCACTGAGTCACTATTAATTGGTTAGTTTACTCTCTTTTACAATATTTACTTGATTCTTCATATTTCTACTGGTTGTCAAATACTATTGATTTTTACTCATTGGGTAGTGGACATTTTGTTTTCATATAAATATTCTTCATGTTTGTTCTGGACTGTACATAAACTTCCTGGACACTTTTGATATTTATTTGCTTGTTTTTAAGTTAAGTTGATGATATGTATGCCTTCCTAATATTCACAATTGAGTCAAGAATATTCTAAGCATTTTACTTGACAATCCAAAGATCATGATGTTTCACTGTATCACACAGCCATCCCTGTATGATAGTCAGGGAGTGATAATTCTGAACCTCTCAGCTCATGATTTCCCAGTCTTACAGTTCCTTCACATGTAGTGGGTAGCTGTTTCAGCTTTATCCTAGAAGTACTACCCCCATTGAGGCATCCATTAACTGTCATGCTTATGAGGCAGGGCTGAGACAGGAGCACTTAAGACCTGAGATCTGGAAGTGCTGACTCT
Source organism: Onychomys torridus (assembly GCF_903995425.1). Taxonomy (NCBI): domain Eukaryota; kingdom Metazoa; phylum Chordata; class Mammalia; order Rodentia; family Cricetidae; genus Onychomys; species Onychomys torridus. The sequence goes on along the minus strand of NC_050459.1, from coordinate 31,309,329 downwards.
TTGTTCCTGGATCCTGGATGCTGGAGGTAGACCAAGCAGAGTTCTCCAGAGAACACCACTGGACTGTGCTTCACCTTTCCCAGACCCTGTAACCTATCCCTTCACTTGTAAATTACCCCACAAAATAAACCTCCCTTTTAACTATGGGGAGTTGTCTTAATATTTCAACCAATACTCACATATACACACAGACTGGTCCTAAGGTGTACTCACCTCTGATGGTCTCTGGCATTTTCTCTGTGGTTCCATTTTCTTCTGGCATCTTGTTAATGTTAAGTTTCTAGTATCCTTCATGCTTACAGCACCATCTCCCAACTCAGTGCCAAAGATTTTGCTTAGAATTCACCACGTGGCATTATGGATTGCAAATTCTGTCAAAACATTATGTTAGACAACTTTAGGACTTTTCTCTTTTGCTTTAAATGAAATTATGACCCTATTTGGTGAAGCTTCCAAATATTTCAGTCATGAGACTTGGAGAAATTGAGCTGTAACTGACCTAAAAGCTGCCTCCATGAGGACTACCTCTCATAGTATTATAGGTGCTATGAAAGCTGGCAAGGGAGAAAAGCAATCAATAGTCCTACCAAGCTGGAAGTCTATAAACCACAACAATGACTGACATGACAAAATATTCCCAATGGTGCAATAGCAGCATTAATTGCTAATATTAATATCTTGGGGTTAACTAGCAACTGTCTAATTGAACTTAAAGCCCATTTAATTGGAGGGGATTTAAGCCTGGTTCTGTAAACCTAGCCAACTACTAGTATCTAAAGAGGCAATAACCTAGAGAAAAAATACTGATGCCATTTTATTAACCAATAAAATCTGTAGCTATTCCAAATATTTATCCTTATACCAACATTTAAATGTATCTCTTACCTTTTATAAAAGAAACTTCTTTCTGCAGTTGATGGAGGCTATTACAGAGATCCCAATCTGATTTTTTAAAATGCATATAACAAGTAAGCTAAGTATGGGATGTTCATGTACCCAACTGGTCATGTCTAATATAACCCCTCTACCCAAGACTCATGGAAGATCACAGAAGAGGTATTGGAAAGATCTTAAGAGCCAGAAGAACAGAACATCTGCTGCAAGGTAGTATCTTCTAAACATGTCAGGGAAGCTGCATCCATGAAATAGCCAAAATATTGTTTATAAATAAGACAACATAATGACAACAGTAGTGAGCATGCCAACCTGCATGTGAGAAATTTCACAATGTTCTACCCCTAGATAAATATCTGCAGACAATCAATGACTGTGGAAAAAGAGAAAGTTGGTTTCCTCTACGGACAAGCACCCTGGTCGATTACCCATTCCTAAATGATCAGCACTAATCTACATACAAGCAGCACCAAAAGACAGGTCATACATCTGAGGAGGGTGAGGATACATGGGAAGTCTGAGAGGGTTGAGAATGATATAAATGCATTACTCATGTATGAAATTATCAAATAACATTTTCATTAAAAAATAAAACAGGCAATAGAAATAGATATTAAGAGGTCTAAATGTTGGAAATAACAGATCATCCAGAAAGTTCCTGAGCTAGCCAACTACAGAGACACTTGCACATCCGTATTTATTTCAGCACTTTTCACAATCACCAAGAAATGGAATCAGCCTAGATACCCATTAACAGGTGAATGGACAAAGAAAATATGGTGTATATCCACCATGGCCGTTCCTATTTAGTGTCAACTTGACTCGATTTAGAATTACCTAAGAGATGGCAGTCACTGTTCTGTGTGGGTGAACATGTCTAGGGAGGGTTAAGTGAGGAACCCAACGGGCAAGTGCTACAGGTCTAAACAGAGTAAAAAGTGAGAGAGGAGAAAGCTGTAAGAGCACCAGGATTCCCCTTTCTCACTTCCAGGGTCCCTATGGTGTGTACTGCTCTGCTCACACCGCCCCACCACACACACACACATCTGCCATAATGTGACCCTCTGACTGTGAGTGAAATACATTTTTCCTGCTCCAGATTGTTTCTGTCAGGCATTTTTGTCACAGAACGAAAAAAAAAAAATTCAAACACAATAGAATTTTCTTCATAAAGAACAAAATGATTTTGTTTTCAATAAAGCAGATGGAAAAGAAGACAAACATGTTAAGTGAAATAAGCTCATAGCAGAAAGACAAATATTATGTATTATTATCTCTCATACATGAAGTCTACGTTTCATATATGGTATGGGAGTAGAAGGTGAGCTATTTAGGGAATGGAGTAGAATAGTAGGAGCTGGTAAAATATGAGAGAATAATAATTGGAGGTGAATATGAGCAACATTAATAATATTCAAGTATAAAATGTCAAAAAGCTCACCATTTTGGATAACAGTCAAGATACATAAGTTAAGAATAAAAAGAAATATATGAGAAATGTAAAGCACTTCTTGCAAATATATCTAGAAAGTTACATGTCTGATTGTATGAAAGATAGAAAAACTTAGAAAATTAAAAACAATATGTATTAATTTCTACAAGTCACAAGAATATGTTAACTTGTACAAGTTAAATTCTGAAAATAAAACTTTAAATTTTATTTTTGTAATTAGCAATAGAGAAAGTGAATTAAAAATGATCTAACTGTGGAAGCAGGGGCTGTCTCTGACTCTTTTGCCAGCTTTGGAGACCCTTTCCCTCCTACAGGGTTGCTTTGTTCAGCCTTAGTACAAGGGGATGTGCCTAGTCTTATTCCAATTTGTTATGCCATCTTGGGTTGATCTCTCTGGGAGGCCTGCCCTTTTCTGTGGGGAAATGGAAGAGAAGTGGATCTGGGGGAGGTGAGTCAGGGAGGGACTGGGAAGAGAGGAGGAAGGGAAACTGCAGTCAGGATGTAATATATGAAAGAAGAATAAATTTTAAAAATCTAACTGTGATCTAAACAACAGAGACAAAACATTGCAGAGCTAAAAACAAAGCCTCACAGAGATGTGGAAGAGGTCATGAAGCTTGATCTTGCATAGTCTGAGGCTCACAACAGGAAGAGAAAAAGAACAAGCTGGAAGTATACTGAAAAATAAAATGGCCAGAAGTCCTCCAAATCACAGAAAAGGGACAGTTTACAAATCAAGGAAGTTCAGTGAATACAGACAGACTATACATAAATAAACCACACAAAAGCACAAAATAGTCAATTTGTTGAAAATAAAACATGAAAGAGGGCAGGAATAAAATAGCTTTTGTGTATAAAGCAGCTTACTGTAAAATTTACAAAGTTGGAAAGAATGTGAACATATCAGAGCTCTTACATACTGTGGATAGGTCATAAAATGAATCAAGATAAAATTTTCAATGGCTGATATATCTAAATTTGTGCACATCTCAAATTCCACTTCTCAAGTATATACTCTTGGTACTCTCTCATTCATACACACAGAAGTCATAGATAAGTGTTTTCATTGGGAAGGGTACTTGGTACATAGGAACTGTATATGTATTTAGCCAAGATAGTAAAACAGCTGATTGAATGCAATAGCAGCTTTGGGGATTTATATGGTTTCTTTGCCTGCAGAGTCAGGCCTACATACAATCAACCATACCTAAGGGATCTTGGTCCTTCCTATTTTTTGAAGGTGTTTTTTCAGCATGGAACAGTGAAAATAATTGCCAACGACCAAGGGAACCAAATCAAGGTACTTCACTTTTACTGACACAGAATGATTGATTGGTGATGCTGTAATGAATCAGGGTGCCATGAACCCCACAAACATAGGCTATGATACCAATCTGGCATAGGATTGATGATGTTGTTGTCAGAGCCACAACTGTCCTTGTTAAATGCAAAACTATCATTCATACCAAGTAAATAGAGACCTTCACCACCTATTCTCACAAACAGATGAGTAGGTTCAATTCATATGTAAGAAAGTAAAAAATCCTTGCCCAAGGATAACAACCTGTTTGGGATATTTGAACTTGTGCACCTAAGGGGCTGATAAGAATGAAGTCACTGTTGACTTTGATACCAATGGCATCATCAATGTTTCTGCTGTAGACAAGGGTTTAAGAAAGGGGAACAAGATCACCAATACCAATGGCAAGAGCTGCTTAGGAAAGGAGGGTATGAGCATACAGCCCAACAGGCAAACAAGTACAAATTTAAGATGAAAAGCAGAGAAACAAAATATCATCCAAAAATTCACTGTATCCCTGTGAATTCCACAAAAGAGCAACAAATGAAGATGAGAAACTTCAAAGCAAGTCAATGATGAGGACAAGAAAGATTGTTGACAATTGTGATGACATCATCAGTTAGCTAGATAAGAATTTAACTGCAAAGAAGGAAGAACTTGACTAACTGTAGGAAGAAGTGGAGAAACCCCATCATTGATAAGCTGTGCCAGAATGCCATTAGCATGCCAGAAGGAATTCCTGCAGCATCCCTTCTTAGGGATCTCCTCCTTCTCATGGTATGTTGCCAGGCACATCATCTAAGAGCATGATTAAATCAATCCCAGTAGAGATGTAGCATTCTTCTATAGGAAAGCATTTGAGGGAAAACAGGTTAGGAAGTTTTAAGTTGAGCTGTTACACTGTGTTTTGAGGCATTCTCAATACCTGAATACAAATCATGTGTAAAAGGAAAGAAAATAACATTGCCTTTTGTAAGCTTGGACCATATGTGGAAAACGTAATTTCTTAAATAAAACTATTTTTTTTTTTTTAGTTTTTAAAAGATGGCCAAGTATCAGTTTAATAGACTTTTAACAGAGCAGTTTGATGTTTCCTTGTATCAAATAAATGGTATTTTTAAAAATTTCTTTAAAATTTGCAGTAGTTTATATAATGAACATTAAAGATTAGTACAAGGAAAATTAATGGCTAAGTATGTAATCGTCTTGCTAATTTGCTCCAAAGTACATCAAAGTGTGTATGTATATGGTAAGCTGATGTTGTTGAAGAAAACATTCTATCTACAGAACCAGACTAATGGGATTTTTCTCAAGAGTTTCCAAAATGATTATAGTGAAAAGGAAGTAAATCTGCAGTCCATTACCCAGATTCCTTTGGGCTTAGAAGACACCCATGAATACTTATGAGCAACAAACATTGTCAGAAAATTGATTCATTGGGATATTGCACACTGTTACATCCAGCTATTTTTCCAAATTGTCATAATGCCAATAAACATATTCTTATACATAATTACCTTCAAATAGACAGTTAATAATTGTTTGGGATTTGTATTTAAATGGAATAACATTTTTATTAGATCTGTCCCCAAAAAACCCACTCTCAGTCTCACTTAAGGGTTCTACTTTGCTTTTTCTCACGTATCACACCCATGTAGTTTATCATGACAGTTCTAAAGATCTCTACAAGAATCTCCCACAGTGATTCTCTACAGTTAGTAAAACATCAAATGCCAAGCTATTTGATATTGGGCTTGATTGTCATGCTTCTTTTGTTAGGACCAACCATTTTTTGTTATAGGTATACAACTAAGCTTCATTTGCCTTATGAATATTTTAAGGTTTATAAAAATGGCATCCTCTATAGAACAGTGGTGATTTGTGTTATTTATAATCTTGGTTGACCCATTAATTGAATAGATATTTAATTTTTGAAGAGTTCATACATTGGAAAACTTGTCTATGCACTAGAAATTTTAAGCTAATTTCTTGAGATGTGGAGATAATTCAGTAGGCAAAATAATTTTCCTCAGTATGAGGACCTGCATTTGATCCCCAGCACCAACATAAAAGACAGGTGTGCATATAATACCTGTTCTGGGGAGGCAGAAGCAGGAGGATCCCTGGGGAAAGTTGGCCAGACAATCTTGACAAGTAAATGAGCTCAATTTCAGTGGGAGACTCTGTCTCAAAAAACTGAAGTTGAGGAGAGCAATGAGAAAGACTCTAAGTTGGTCACTAGTTTAAACACACACACACACACACACACACACACACACACACACACACACACACAAACTCACTCACAAATTTATACATCCCTCTCTGAAAAATGTACCAAGCAATTCATTTGTAGCCAAGGATTCCCAGCTGCATTGATCTACACACACAACCTTCTTTGAACCACTCTTACCAACTATCAAACTTAGATTCTATTCAGTCATAGTCTACATTTGAATCAGAGTAAGAAGGTTCATCCAGTCTGAACTGGTTTGGGATGCATATATAAAAGGATCAATTGTATCTTCTAAGTGAACTTCTAGGGAAATTCTATTTTGTATATTATGCCTATGCATAATTGGATGTGCATATGATTAAACAGATGCATTATGGGAAGGGATATGGAAAGTAGAAAAATGTTTCTACAACTTAATCTGTCAATTAAAAAAGGAATCAACCAAACTAAACTCCTAGTTATCAGACTCTTTCTCTTAAATTCTATAAAAGAGAGTCCAAGACAGTCATTGGGGCCCTTGAGTACCAGCACTTATGTGGCCCATTGTCAATCTTAGCAGCATATTCCTATATCTGTTTTATTGCTTCATTTTGAATAAAGTCTCCTTGCTACTTTCTAATCTCTATCTGTCCTTCACTTTATTTTTAAATAAGCACTGAGAACCTGGACATTACCTAACTACCCCTAACAACTGCAGCTTCTTAACTGGCAATTGTGAGACCATACATGTCTTTACTCATTACATTGGTAGCCATTCAGAGAATCACTAATGAACTGAAATAATCACTTCTGGTCAGCAACGTAAAATAACACACTCCCTCAGCTCCCATTTCCACAAGCACACCTCTGTTATTCTACAGGCTTTTCTGACATTTGAGTTTTAACTGTCCTAATATTTGAAGAGACAGAATCCCTCTCTGGGACTCTGCGGTTATCCCAACTGGCCTATAGCTCCATGAATATCGTTCTGAGATATCAGTGGTCATAAATGACTTGTATTGCAAGTGAAGGTAGCATCTTTGCTGGCCATCAATGAGGCATGAGTATCTTCCTAGCACTGGATAATCCGGTATTGCTAATCTTAATTTTATTGCCAACTCCTTTTCTCCTTACTAGTCTAGTTTGCATAAAAACCATTAACTCTCCCAGAGGGTAGAAGGGGGTTTAATTAATTTTCTCCTTTCATGCTAGTTCTGGGCTGTCAATGTAAGTATATTCCTCAGGTCTATGTTGACTCCCTACCAGTTTCACTGAAAAAATTATCACAGTAATTCCCCTTCTTTCCTTATAATTTCACACAGTGGTTGGTCAACAGTCAAATTAGAATCAAGTTTTTATAATATTACCCCTATCTGCTATTTTGCTTGCCATAAAACCAATAATACCAATAAATGTCTAAGGTGTTAGAATTTGAGTTTGAAGTGAATTGCTGTGCAATGCTTAAATCTAAAGAAACACATATGATTTCACTGTGAAGTCAGACTCAGTCCAACCTGAAATCTTACTCAGTATTAAATCCTGGTGAGCATTTTAAAAACTTGAGTAATTGTGAGACTTGGGAAAACCAGATAAAGCTTTATGTCCCCAGAGACAACTCCTGAGTTATGTTCTGAGCCTCTAACAATGTATGAATATTTCAAGTGACTTATGAAGTCACACATCTAACATGCAAAGAGACACACTACTCACTCCCATGTGGTACTCACACAGCTAGAGGAGTTACTGTGATGCTTATGCAAGAGTCATGTCCCATCTTACAATTCTTGACCACAGGGGACCCTAGAAAAACAGGGGATCATGTTCCAAACATAGTAACTATTCTTCTAGCAAATACCATTAGTTTGCTTGCCAAGAGTTCTGTCCTTAACAAGTTTACCATGGCATTGGTAAACTTGTTTACCATGTTTGCTCTCTTAGAATCACCTCCTGCCCTAGAAAAGAGACAGAACTGATTAATGAAGATCTGTCAATAACTACTTACTTCACAATCCCTGAATATATATGTCATCAAGATTTATTTTCCAAAAGTATCTTCTCCAAAATACATTCCAAGTCTTCCCAGATAGATCAATCCCTGCCTCTACTATCTGAGGCAATGGAAGAAGACTTAAGGTGACTTTCCATCACCAAGTCCTTGCTACTCTTACTTCTGCACCTCAACTGGTCACTGTTAAGTCCCACTCACAGTTTACCCTCTTCTAATGTAATATCTCTTTAATTCCATGTGATATTACCCATATCTTCTCTTGCAAGAAATTCTTTCAATATTTTTCCTATTATTGATCCAAAACTTTCTCTAACACTAGAGCCTCCTACAAATATATCCTTCCTTTGCTATTTTGTAGCTTATGTAAATCCCCTGAAATGCCAATGATCGTAGCCATATAAATTGAGTATGTATGTGTCATATGGAGCTTAGCTAGGCAATTTTTAAGACTTATAACTGCATGGACACTACAAGCTCACTATCATTAGCTATATTGTAGTCACTTGCTCTGTATCATATAATTGGCAGTCTGTAGAGTCTCAAGTCAGAGCCCACTCTTTCTGTCTGCTCTCCAGAGGAAGTATGATACATTGATGTATTGACCTGATACATTTAAAGAAGACTTCATGGTTTCCTTTAAATGCTTAATTGACTAATGCAACACCTCTCCTGTTGCATTATAAGCATGGTCTTGGAAAATATTGTAAGTTGTTATTTTTAGTATCCCTATATATAGTAATGATCTCCTATCCATACTGTATTAATTAAATATTATCTGTTAAATGTATACATGGGTTAAATAATGAAAGTAAAAGCCAAATTGTCTGCCTATTTTTTTTTTCAATTACTGGGGTTATAATACAGTGTAAATAGTATCTGTAAATTCTTCTTTGTTGATGATCTATTCAACAGATACATTTGCTAGATTTAAGGGTAGACTGTTACACTGAAGACCAGCAGAAAGTTAAAGACTTTCTTATTTCTTTCCCATGCAAATCATTGAGTGAGAAAATTGGCTTTAATGCATTAAGTCCATGGCCCAACAATGCAGATCACCATGCTGCAAGTGAGGTTATCAGGTTATTCTCGCTTCAGCATTTCCAGCCAGCATTGAAGAGAAAGACAAAATTCAGGGAAGCAGATATCATTCTAAACAGATCATTGACTGGTAGTTGTATACATTATGTTCTATTGGCATCGTGTGTAGTCACATGAACAAAACAGTGACTGGGAAGTTAGCCCCTGGACCTCTAGGTAAATGCAGTTGATAAACACTTACTGTTCATTTGCAAGAGGAAGTTAGGTTATGCTAACAACAAATCTGTGACAATCTGTGCTTAATGCAGAGTCTTCAAAGCACAGATTGTTATTGCTTACTCATTCCCTGGGTTCAATGGAAGAAGTTGAGCGTTCTCCTTATTGTTTTTTTCTCTGATCTTACTTAAAAGTCCTGCATACTACCTAGATCTACACCAGACAGTAGAACATTCATATATTCATACATATTGATATACATGCATATGCATTCACATACATATCAAATAATAACCAAAGTGATATGGTATGAGCTATTAGTGATGCATATCACTTCAATGAACTTTCAGTGAACTGGAAAATACAATTAAAAAGTGAATTGATCAGAGCATGTCATGAAAGATGCAACAACCAATAAGAGATCATGAAGGAAAAGTTTCATTTATAGTCAGAATACAGAGAGCTGCTGATACTCAGTGAGCAGCAGTGACATTTACAGCACTCTAAAAGAAGTGAGGGATGTAATGATCAGGAATCTTCGCTGCCAACTTAACTGGGTTTAGGAATCACCTAGGAGACACATCTCTGGAAAGTTCTGTGAGGGTTTTTCTAAAGAAAGTCTATAGGGAAGGGAAGAACCACCGTGCATATGGATGACTATAAAAAGAAATAAAGAAGCCCAACCCCAGTATGTATCACTGTTTCCTGACTCTTGATGCAACGTGATCAGCTACCTGTCTTCCCACCATGTCTTCCCTGCCAAAATGGACAGTGACCCCAGAAACTGTTAGTGAAAATATTCCCTGGCTTAAGTTGCTTTTTTGTCAGATCTGAGAAAAGAAGCTGATGCAAAAAGATTTTTTTTTATCACCAAACCTGACAGGAGTCTTGACCTATCAAAAACTTTTACACTTGGGAAACAATTTCTCCACACAAAGTAAACTTCATGTTCAAACCTATGGTGAACATTTATTGACCTAAACTGATAATCATAATCTTATCTACCTGATCACAATGACTGATTCATATGTGATTATATAACATACACTATTCTAATCAGTGTAACATTTGGAGTTTTATTTGTAAAGATAAGGAAGAGATAAACTTTCTGAGTAGACAAAAAATGTGGTGTTGATAAAAATTAGCTCCCACTTGAGTTGGTAAATTAAATCAGCCTTTCGTTTTAACTATTTAACATGATGTATCTGTAGTATTTTAATAATGACACCATGAAGTCCTAAGTTGATTACTATTAAGTAAGCTTATTACGGTTTCAAAAAGCTTGTATTCATATAAGCATAATAAAACAAGGGTTTATAAGCCAAAGTGGAGAAATTATAGTCACAAAGCCTAGTATCAGGACTTATCTGGAAAACATGCTTAAAATAACAGGACTAAATAAGCCAGTGTACTACTCTTATCCCGTGGCTCTGGGCTGGTTTTTTAAAAAAATTACCTATGAAGGAAATAATGAGGTTTACATCAACAAAGAAAAACTTTGGAATTCTGGGGGTCTAGACAACAGAAGAAATAGAACAACAATACCAGAAAGAAAAAGTTAAAGAGAAAAAAAAAACTGGTAAAACTACAGTATGTTTCTAGCTGTGCAATCAACCCTATACCCCCCCCCCCAAAAAAATAGTCAACTCACACACAAAGAATCAAGCAAAGAACACCCACCTCCAATAACATCTACATGCTGGGCATCAAAGTGCTGGGCATCAAAGATTTCCTTTTCTCACTGAGTTACAGACAGGAAGCCTTTCAGAAGCAGAGCGTCCAAAGGTGAAGGAGCCCACAACTCCAGGCGGGAGTAAGAACCTGGGATCCATCGCCTTACACCATAATGAAGTTTGGAATGGAAGAGGATACAGCAGTCCAAAACTTTTAACTTATTCGTCCAAGTAAGTCAAGCTGACCTTGAAAGTTAAACTGAGATGAATACAGTGGTTTCATATCCTTCCTTGTGAGGATCAATACACAGTAGCAGATACTTTTCACTTCCGCTACCAAGGAGCATTAAATTCAGCAGTGGTCATTAACAAACCAATGTACAGCTGCAGTGCATATACACATATGAGAAGGATGTTTTAAATGATCCAGACCAGGAGTCAGGAATCTGCAATTTCACTACAATTTCACAATCAATTATCAGAGAGAAACTCTCTAGGAGAGCATAGTCCAGGACTGCCTTTGGCTCTTTGCAGCTTTGAGAGGCAATAATGATTGAATATCTTGTTAATCCTTTAATATCTATCTTATGCTTAATATTAATCCTAGAAACTCTGCAAATCTTGGTCAATACACTACCAGTTGTATGTGGCAGTCAAACTTTCAAATTCTTCTCTCAGATACATTCCTTGTAAAAGTCTTGTGCAGCCAGGCTGTGGTGGCACATGCCTTTAATCCCAGCACTGGGGAGTCAGAGGCAGGTGGATCTCTGTGTGTTCAAGGCCAGCCTGGGCTAGTGAGTTCCAGGACAGGCTCCAAAGCTACACAGAGAAACTCTGTCTGGAAAAACCAAAACCAAAAAAAAAAAAAAAAGTCTTGTGCAATAAGATTGATAATATCATGACCTTATCACTTGTGAGGAAATCGAGGTAGTGAGATCAAGGGGCTTACCAACTATACTATGAATAAAAGACTGGGAAAAGTCCTAGTATCTAATTCTCTTTATATTGTGACTAAAGATATGTAAACTACATGTCAATCTGTGTATCTACCTCTGTGAAAGATAGATACCAATAGATATCAAAATGAATTTTATTGTCACAGAAAGACTAAGGAGTGACAGAGGATAAATGACCCACAACCAAAACAGAGTCATCTTGGAAAAGCGTATAATGTTTAAGAGGAGGGTAATTTCATTCAGACAGACAAACTTGCAGCACATCTGTAGTGTTGTTTTTCGAAGGTGATCTGCAATTTGACTGAAGTAAACCATAGCCACAAATTATGGTGCCTAAACTTTGGAGCTTTAAAAATACATTACCAACCAAAGACTGGTCCATGATTGTTTCCAACGTAGGAGAAGGAGTCCAGACACAAACGACAGAGAGACAGGGGGCCCTTTAAGAGAAAGGTCTCTGACAATGTCAGTGTCCTGAGAATGAATAAAAGACAATCTGGTACACTATTATTTTTCCTCCAAAGCTGGAGGGGAAGCAAAAGGTACAAGAAACTGAATTTGCAAATTCCTAACACCCAAAGGAGAAATGTGTTAGAAGAACACATGGAATTCAGAATAACTAGAGGAACTGAAATCTAGGGACAAAGTTTACCGACAATGTAACTCTGTCTCAGCAAATAAACAGGAAATAATAGGACAAGAGATACAATTACATGAAAATCAAAACACTAATCATGATCAGCTTCAGTCCATTAAAGATTTTCAAGCATCCAAGAATGTGGTATGTATGCTACTGCATACTCCAACCTCTGGATGCTTCCTGAGATCAGCAAGCTACTTCTTAACCCAGCCTCCTTAAGAGCAGCAAGCTACTGCTCAGTTCAGCCTCTGGACCCAGAAAGCAGCATGATACTGCACAATCCAGGAACTAGACACTGAAAGCAGCTACCTACTGCTCAATCCAGCTTCTGGACCCAGAAAGCGGCATGATATACTGTTCAAACCAGGATCAAGACACTGAGAACAGCATGCTATTGCTCCAGCCAGGCTCTGGATCCTACCTGAGAGTAGTATACTGCTGCACAGGACACACTGTGAACTCACATACTATGCATCAATCCAGCTCTAGACACTGAGAGCAGCATGCTACTGCTCAACCTTGGCTCTGCTGGATGAAGGAGGAAAGCAGCATCGATGCATAAGTCATTCACCTTTAGGATGCAGAAGCAAAGTATACTGGTTTTCTAACTCTCTTCTTATCCCATAGGTTTCTTGTTCTCTTTTCCTGGTTGTTACTTGTTTTCCTCTCTCCCTGTTTAAAAGTAACTCAAGTTTATTGTGGTTCATGGGGTCAGAGGCTTCAGTCCGTGGTTGGGATGCTGTGGGCCTGTGAAGAGGCAGAACTTCCTGGAAGCAGGAGGACAGAACAAAGTTATTCACCTTGAGGTGGCCAGGAGACAAAGAGAGACAGACACACAAGATGGAATCAAGGATGAGTTGGTCTCAGAGTCACACCCCCCCAATTACCTACATCTTCCTGCCAGGTTCAACTCCTAAAGTTTCTACCACTTCCCCAAAGAGCACCAGCTGTTGGGACCAATCTTTTGTTATATGAGCTTGCATGTAGAGCATATTTCATGTCAAACCACAGCACGGGGATACTTACATTTATCCCAACTGCCTATAATATAAATGCTACGTGTCTGCACTTCTTAACTGTAATGAATACTATTTTTGTACTTGTATTTGATAAGTGGAATTAACATCTCAACATGAATTAGAAATGTTAGATTTAATAGCTACCCCAGGATTTTACTACTTGCTATAACTTCACATTTTCTGTACAATGTGTCATGGGACTCATTATCACCACTCTATGTCTCATCCCAGCTCTGTGCCAAAGGCACTTCAAAGAAAAAAAAAAATTACATCTTGTCCCCTACAAGGACAGCATGCGATCTCAGGTTGGCTTGAGAATCCATGGGAATGTGAAAGCACTAAAAGAGCAGGTGCCTGACTCAGTACAGTAGTGGAAGCCCAGGAGATGGCACATTGGAAGAGACAGTGACAGGCAGCAGAAGCATGCTGGAAACACAAGAGAAGAATGGGCTGGCAGAGGCTGTGGGGTGTGTCTGGAAATCTCAGGAAAGGGCTGGGCATAGCTGCTGATTCTTCTGGTCTCCACTCTCTCCTCTTCCTCCCAATGCTTCTGATATTCCATCGACTGACACTACATCTGGCCCGATGTAGGAGCTCTAAAGCAAGAAGGGACAAAGATTAAGTCAACTTAGCCAGAGAAACAGGCCCCTTCTATGCAGCCAGATATAATGTGCCAACTGGGATCTTGAAAGGCTAATCCTGGACAATTGGTTTTCTTTCTAAACAAACTGTGAGTGTGAATTTTATGTGTTGCATTGAATTTTAGAACAGAGATCAATTAAATTCTATTTTGAAACTTTTGACCATAGAAAATACATCTGATTGCTACATGTGCCTCTTAAAAATAACTAACAATTCGTTTCCTGGGTAAAATTCTAGTTTGTAGTATAAAATTCCATTCATTTCAAGTATAATGTGTTAAGAAAACAATTTCCTTTTTAACAGATTGTATTATGATCTTTGTGGAGCCTTGCAGTCTGTGGGCTTTTGTACAATAGACTACTTCTTAGTAATAAAACTAACTTGAATTATCTATTATTCCTCAATGGGATTTTTCAGTGGTTTTCAACCTTCCTAATGTTGCAACACTTTAACACAGTTCTTCATTCTGTGGTGTGACTCCGGCCATAAAATTATTTCTGTTGCTACTTCATAACTGTAATTTTGCTACTGTTATGAATTGTAATGTAAATGTCTGATATGTGATTCCTGAGAAAGGGTCATTAAACCACCAAAAGGGAAAAACCCCACATGTTGAGAACCACTAGTTTAGAGTGATGTGAGACCTACAGTTTATCTACACCACTTACCATTTGATTTTGTTTTTATTTCCACAAAAAAAAATTTGTGAAATTAGCTTTAGATTATTCTGGTAAAATTACCACTCTACCAAAAATAGCCCCAAGATATTTTAAATGCATTCAAGTTTTTAAAATGTTCTAGCCATTGTAAGTTTATCTGGCAGTCAAATGAAATGGAATTGAAATATGTAATATTGTAGTCTTGTTTAGAGTTTCTATCACTGTGACAAAACACCATGACCATGTCGGGAGCAAAATGTTTATGCCACCTGGCGGCTCTCTAGTCATAGCACCTGACTAATAGAAATCAGAGCAGGAACTCAAGCCAAAGAACTCTAAGGCAGGAGCTGATGTCAAGGCCATGGAGTAGTGCTCCTCACTACGTTTCTGCTCATAGTTTATTCAGCCTGTCATCTTATATCATCAGGGACTACTTTCCTAATGGTGGCACCATCCCCAAGTGAGCTGGCCCACCCGAAACAGTCATCCAGCCAGAAAATGCACCACAGACTTGCCCACAGACCAATCTAGTGGAGGCATTTTCTCAATTGAGATTCCCTCTTCCCAAATGACTCTATGCTGTGTCAAGTTGACATAAAACTAGCCAGGTTCACAATGATACAATCATTGCCCTCTGATCATTGAGTAAAGATAAAACAGTAAAGTGATGCCATAAATCAAGGTTTGGACACTAAAGGAGTAAAATTTATGTGGCTGCAATGTAAAAGATTTATAGAAAGCATTTTAGATCTTATTTGGAGTGACTTGTTTTTGAGTCTGAAATATCGTTCCATTAATCAGTGAATGAATTAAGAACGACTTGAGGACTACTGTTTATTTTGTTGACTTATTACTTAGACCCTGTTCATTCATTTTTTATATGCCTCATAAATCACATGGATATATTTAGGCATAAAATATTTGTTCTTCTATTACTGCAGCATCGCTTTAAAAGGTAGAACACAAACGTAAGCAAGTAGGTTTGAAGAATTAAAAGAAAAAAATCACAATATGTTGACTATTTAAAATAATGATTCTCAACCTTTCTAATGCTGGACCCCTTAGTACAGTTCCTCTTCCTATAGTGACCCCCAACCACAAAATTATTTTGTTGCTACTGCGAAACCATAATTTTCCTACTGCTATGAATTGTAATGTAAATATCTAACAGGCAGGATACCTGATATGCATCCCCCAGAGGGGTCACCACCCGTAGGTTGAGAATCACTGGTCTAAAGCATTGTCACACACTAGCATTAGCACAGTAACACTGCCTGCATGCAATGCTGCAAGCTTACAGTCTGTACTAGTTGTATTTTTGTTGCCATGATCATACATGACAAGAAGCAACTTGTAGTGAGAAGGGTTAATTTTGCCAGGAAAGCCATGGCAACAAGGTCATGAACTAGCTGGCCACGTTCTATCCATAGAGAATAGGGAGAAATGGGTGCTGCTGGCTTGCTCATTTTCAGTCATTAGAGTATCCCAGCCCATGGAATGATGCTGCCCACAGTTGGGGCAGGTTTTCCCAATTTAATTAGCCCAGTCTAGAAACTTTCTCACAGACATGCCCAGAGATTCATCTCTGGGTTATTCTAGATCCAATCAAGTTGACAATATTAAACATCACAGTCTGTGGTGGGTCTGCCCCCACCTTTTCTCCCAGGGTACTCTTGAGGAGTGAGGGAAGATCGGAAAAAGCACAGGGACAAATAGCCAAACTAATGGAAACACATGAATTATGAACCAAAAGCTGTGGAGCCCCCAGCTGGATCAGGCCCTCTGGACAAGTGAGACAGTTGAATAGCTTGAACTGTTTGGGAGGCACCTAGGCAGTGGGACCCGGACCTATCCTTAGTGCATGAGCTGGCTGTTTGGAACCCTGGGCTTACACAGGGACACTTTGCTCAGCCTGGGAGGAGGGGATTGGACCTACCTGTACTGAATCCACCAGGTTGAGCTGAATCCCCAGGGGAGACTTGGCCCTGGAGGAGACAGAAATGGGGGATGGGCTGGGGGGAAAGGGGGGAGGACAGGGGAATCCATGGCTTATATGTAAAATTAAATTAAATTATAAAATAAAAATTTTTTAAAAAAGAAATATAGTAGGGAGAGAGACAGATAGAAACACAGGATAGCCTCAGAAGGGCCTGAATTATAGCCCCTTCTTTCTCTTCTAAAGGGCTTTTGAAAGGAATGCCAAGGGGTGGAGCAAAAGACCTCCCCTAGCACAGCCAAGTGCGGAGTCTTCCAAACACCTGGTAACCACACACATGGTCAGTCCATCCCCTTATGCAGCCCTGCTGGGTAAAGCAAGCTCAGATCTCACTAGGTAACCTCTGTGGGCTTCCACAAGAGTCCAAGAAAGTTAATTTGTATTAAGGCTATCACTGAGGGAGGTGGAGAGGAGTGACTCACAGGCTGGCATGTATTGGTTGTTTCTTAGAATGTTGAGCAAAACTTAATAAGACCAATAAGACTAGTGCTTGCAAGTGTGCGTAATCAAATTGAAAAGAACCATACTTTAAAAATACCCTTTTCTCAACCTCAGCTAGAATTCCAAGGATCTGGCATAATTACCAAAGGTGATCATTGGAAAGCTAGCTTTAATCAGGTGTCCTCTGTCACACAAACATTTCATCATAGTGGGACCAGATGATGTGAACCTATTAAATAATTGAAATTTAGATTATAATTGCTGTTATATTACCTGAGCATATTCTCCCAAAGGGTTCTCAGGAGGTGGTAGTACATCTGAGGAAGGGAAAAAAAGCAGAGAAGCAAGTGGATTAAAAATAATAGGTTTAAAATTTCACATAGATACCTTCGCTCAATTAGTTCATGAAATTAATGGGAAATTTGGTGTTAAAAAAATTCTCTGAAGGTTTTGAGTAAACTGAATGATTAAAGAAGCCACAAACGGCTTCTAAAATTTACTGTTCTAAGGTCTTCCCAAGTTGTTTGTGGTCATGGTGTTGTATCACAGTCATAGAAACCATAACTGAAAATACATGGTTATCATGCTAGGTAAGTCATTGTTCTGGTACATAGGTACATAGCTGGGTGGGACTGTTGGCTGCTTCCTTCCTTTGCAACTACTTGGAACCTTCCAGCACCATGGAAGCTAGTCCTGGGGAAGGAGACTCTCAGGCCCATTCCAACACAGGGTTCTCTGGGAACTGTGTCTAAAGTGCATGGTGTCTGGTGTCTTCATCAACAGGAACTTACTTTCCACCTTTAAGGGGGCAACCAAGGACAAAAGCCACAACCTGTAGAGTTTTGGAGTCACTTGTTTTCTTATAACTGGTGTTGAAATTTTTGTTAAATGTCTTTGACTCTTGGAGGGAGCATCATCACCAAAAATGGGAAAATTTCAGTTAAACGTGTATGTATATTTACACACCAACTCATATATATTATATGTATTGTAGGTTGAAAACTAATAACATGACTCCTCCTGACTTCAGACATACTTGCTGTTATTTTAACCTCCTGTATTTATCTCCCTCTCCTATCCTAATTAAAGGCCCACCCCATTTTTCCTGTTTTCTTCATCATATGACTTGGACCCTGCTATTATTCTCTTCTCTATTTCTCCTCCTCCCCCATAACAATCGTTTTTTGCTTTCCTGGATTCTGCGGTTATTCAAGGTTATATACTCACATCTGAACATTTGGAGGTAAGGGTGATAGCTCAGAGCAACTTGCAATGTTTGTCTGTCTGGATAAAATATATTTTTCAGTTTCATAATCTTGGATATCTTATTAAGTAGAAAGTATTAAATGAGGAAGGTTAATAAGAACAATGTTATATTTCCTTGTCTCTCAAGAAACTTTTGGTGGTAACTTGCCAGATTGTCTATGAACAAACTCACTTTTTAAACAATAATAATCAGTGGTCCTACCACAGCCAGGTTCTGTGTTGATGTCCATGTCCCATGGTACCACCAAAGGCCACACAGGGATCTAGGCTGGAACCTGTAGCCATGTTGGTGTCTGAAGGCCATGTTGCCACTGGGGCCATGCCTATCTGGGTGACCTGCACTACCACAGGGCCACAGTGTCATCTAGGCCCAGGCTGCTTCCGAGGGTCATGTCTGGGTCTGTGACACAGCAGCAGCTAGACTTGATGTCCATGGCTCTTGTTACCACAAAGGCTATGTAGTTGCCCGGGATCTGGATGTCCACCAACCACCTATGCAAGGTTATTACTGCTGCCAGAGCCATACTGATCTGGGTGGCCTGTGCTGCTGCCAGGGCCATACTGATCTGGGTGGATGGCCTGTGCTGCCACCAGGGCCATTGTTACCTCTGGGCACAGCTGCTTCCAAGAGCCATGTCTGGGTACATGTTCCTACTGCAGCTGGGGTCTGTGATGGTGTCCATGGCCCATGTTACCACAGGGAGTCATAGGAACCATGTGTGTTGAAATCCAAGGGCCATGTTGAGCTGGCCCCACCCGTCAGTGGCCATGGGATAGCTGCCCTGCCCCTTGCTGGACACTGCAGCCGGAGAGGTGTTTACACCCCACAAGGGAAAGCTGACCCCCCTACACTCAAGAGAGATGACCCTACCCCTTACCATGGGCATTAGAGAGATGGCCCCAGTGGTATCATATGCCTAGGAGAGCTGGCTCTGTCCCTTGCCTGATGGGGTCAGGCAGTCCTAATGACCCTAACCAGCTCAGCTATAGACTCACATCCTGGCCCTTGGGTTGGCCCACCCTAACCTCTACCTCATCTGTGACCTGCTGGAGTGCATGAAGGGATTGGTCCTGCAGAACAATAACCACAGGATCTCCATGACTTGGGGGGCAACAGCAGGATAGCCAAGAGGAGTTCTTGTTAGGGTCCAGTGATGATGGTGTGCCAGAGGTCTTGAACCAGACCGACAACTAATTGTAATGAACATTTTGTGGGTGGGGATGATTGGACAAAAGGGTATACTGTGTGACACACTGACGCTCCCAGTGCCACTAGGATGAATGAAAAAGTGTTGGAAAGACAGAGGAGCAAGGTGATTTTTTTGTTTATTTGCTTTGTTTTTCTTTTTAATTACTTTTGGAGGGGAGTTCTATTGTGGAGGATGCTTCAGGGGTGAGGAGCAGATCTGGAGAGACTGGAAGGTGTGTGGAATTGGGGTGCATAATGTGGAATCCCCAAAGAATCAATAAAGAATTATGTTATAAAAATAATAATAAATTCTTTTCTTCACATGATATTTTATACAAGAACACTTCAGACATATTATTATATGTAACTTACATTAACTTCTACTATCATCTCTTTCTTAAGGTAAACTTTCTCCACGGGATCTTTCTACTTTCTACCTATACTCTAAAGTTGAACACACAAAAATAGAGCTATGGAGCTAAGATCTACACATGAGGCAAAACATGAAGCATTTGATTGTCTGTGCCTGGGTTACCTCATCCAGTTCCGTATATTTACCAAAAATTTTCAAATTTCTATTTCTCTTTGCCACTTAATAACATTGCATGTGTATGTCTGTCACATTTTAATTATACATTTAGCAGTTGATAGGCAACTAGTCTGATTCCCATCTTCTAGCTATTATGAATAGAATGACAATAAACATGTATGAACAAGTTTCTATGTGGTAAGATACAGAGTCCTTTGGGAACATGCCCAGGAGTGGAACAGGTGGCTCATGCTTCTACCTTGAGCTCTTGGGAAATCTTCACATTGATCTCTACAATGGTTGCAATAGTCTGCAGCCACATAGCAGAGGATAGGGGTTGTTTGTTTGTTTCTCACATCCTTCACAGAATTTGTTGCCATTTGATTTCCTGATGGCCATTCTGATTGAGTGAGATGGAATTGCGAGGTAGTTTTAATTTGCATCTCCTTGATGGCTAATGATGTTAAATATTTTTAAGTGTTTATGAACTGTTCAAATATCTTATTTTGATAAATCTTTGTTCAGCTCTGTAACCTACTTTTTATTGGGTTGCTTGTTTTCTTGGTGTACTTTTTAAAAATTCTTTATGTATTATAGCTACTAATTTTCTGTCAAATATGCAGCTGACAAAGATGTCTTCAGGTCTGTAGGATGCCTCTTCATTTTACTGACTGTTTCTTTTGTTGTGTACTAGCCTTTTCATTTCATGAGGGCCCCTTTGTTAATTGTTAGCCATATTTTCTGGTGATCAGAGTTTATTCAGAAAGTTCTCATCTGTGCCTGTGTGTTTTAGAGCACTTCCTATCTTCTTGTCTGCCATTTTCAGATTTTCCATTCTTACACTGAGAACTTGGGTTCATTTGGAGGGTGAGATTAGCCACTGCAATCACAAACCTTTAAGAGAGACTCGTAGTGATGATGTGGATGACAGGAGGAAAGAGGGTGTCATAGGGATAAAACCCAAAATGTGTGTGTGGGTGAGAGACAGAGACAGAGACAGAGAGAGAGATAGACAGAGACAGAGACAGAGAGAGAGATTCTTAAGTGAAACAATGTTAATCTATGAAAATATTGTACATTAAAATCTATGTGGTCCAGCAATACTATATCTACAGAGGTACTCAAGAAAACTAGTAAGATAAGCGCATACAAGCTTTCCTACAATTATTCACAGCACACTATTTACAGCAGTGGAGAACTGATGAATGAGTCAACACATGTGGCAGACCTGAGCAGAGAAACAAAGACATAAAATAGTGAAATGTGATAAGGCATACATGATCCTGGAGATCACGTTAAGTGAAAGTACTATTTACAAAAAGCTAACCCTTATCAAATACTTTATCAAATGTCAAAACTAAGTATCAGTACAGCTAACAAAATCTCACATTCTTCATAAACAGGGTATTATGCAGAGCAGAAATTGATTTCATACAATTTCTGGAGGCTAAGAAGTCTCCTAGCAAGACACACAGATTCAGTATCTTTTGAGCATCCATTTTATGCATGACATATGGTGCTTTCTAGCCTGGGATTCAGGAGCATGCTACACCACCTTACCATGTTTGCAGTTTTAACTTTTCATGTTATACACATTTCCTTCAGGAAATTATTATTGTGCTTTTGTTTTATCCTTTAAAATCCTCCACTGATTGGTTATCCAATACCCCATGGCCAGCTCTGAAAACATAAAGATAGGCAGCATTGTATAGATTAAACAAGTTATATATGAGAATATATATGCAAATACATGTACATACATGCATATAACAACAGTTAATAAAAGGGGCCTTGAATTTACAAGCAAGTAAGGAGGGATATACAGAAGAGTCTTGAGGGGAAAAAAGGAAGTGGGATTGATGTAATTGTATTAGAATCTCAAAAATCAAAGAATAATTTTTAAAATTCTCCAGTCCTAAAATTGTGGACCTTACAATGAAAACATTCTTACTTAATGATCAATATATTACCACTTAGGAAATGAAAAAAGAAGTCAATAGATATAATTTGCAGGATCAGTAAGTAAATAATCAAGTAGAATAAATGAGAAAAATATTAGTAATTTTTAAAGCCAATTAGATAGTCTGCACACATGCCCTCTAGGGATAGCAATGTTCTCACATGCACAATCATGCTAACACTACATTGTAGTTTCTAGAAACTACTCTCATTTATCCATATGTATGATGTCAAGTTTCAGGTGGAAGCTAGGAAGAAAAACTTGTTAAATTACTGTAATAACTGATAACCTTGAAATGAACTTCAAACGGACAACTTCTGTCTCTAGCTCAATAAACTAAATGAAATGTAAGAAAGCATTGTTCTCTAATCAAAGAACATCATAAGTTACACAATCTCCTCAAATAATAAAAATTATCTCAAATATTTCATTAAACCAATGCACAAGCTGGACATTATATAAGACAAGAATTACTCAGATCAAATAATGGTTTAATTAATTATAATATTCTTAAACAAATTATGGAGTTAGAAGTTCTAACTTGAAGATTTGAATTCAAATAGTTTACTTTCATATAGCTATTATGAATGACAATAACTTTTATAATAGATAAGGGCAATGGACAGGGTGTAACCAGAAAACATGTTCAGCTGATTTCCCCAATTTTTTTCACTGTAAATTAGAATAAAAAATGGTTCGTTCGGGGTTGGGGATTTAGCTCAGTGGTAGAGCGCTTGCCTAGCAAGCACAAGGCCCTGGGTTCGACCTCGGCTCTGAAAAAAAAAAAAAATGGTTCGTTCAAGTCACCACTAGGTAACGATTTTCTAGTCAGCTTTGTACTTAACTAGTATAAAATGTTTAGACTAAAAATGCAATTCATGCAAAAGGTGAATGATAGAAAACCATTTGAGCCCTTAGCTTAGCTCATTCTATTTTTTTTTTTTTTAAATTAAGAAATTTTTTAGCTGGGAGGCGGTGGCGCACACCTTTAATTCCAGCACTTGGGAGGCAGAGGCAGGCAGATCTCTGTGAGTTTGAGTCCAGCCTGGTCTACAGAGTGAGATCCAGGACAGGCACCAAAACTACACAGAGAAACTTTGTCTCAGAAAACCAAAAGAAAAAGAAAAAAGAAAAAAAAAGAAAGAAAGAATTTTTTTATTCATTTTGCTTACCAAGCAAGCACAGATCCCTCTCGTCCCTCCTCCAATCTCTTCAGCCTTCTATGAGAAGATAAGGCCTCCCATGGCGAGTCAGAAGAGCCTGGTACATTGAGTAGGGGCAGGTTCAATCCCCCCTCCAAGTCTGTGAGAGGTGTCCCACGATAGGTAGAAGGCTCCAGAAAGCCAGCTCATGCACCAGGGATGTATGCTGATCCTAGTGCCAGGGGGGGCCTTAAGCAGATCAAGCAGCAAAACTGTCTAGCTTATGAAGCGGGCCTAGTCCAGTCCCGTGGACTCCACAGGTGCTGGCCTAAACTTCATGAGGGGTTTCTCCATCGTGATCTCCATGCCTCTTGCTCATAGAGTCTTTCTTCAGTAACTGATGTAAGCAGATGCAGAGCTCCACAGCCAAACACCAGGCCTAGGTCCATGAGTTCAGTTGGAGAGAAGCTGAGAAATTCTTTTATTTTTTTACTTTTTTTTATTGTATTTTTTAAATTTTATAATTTAATTTAATTCTACATATCAGCCACTGATTTCCCTGTCCTCCATCCTCCCCCCCCCCTCTCCCCAGTCCACCCCCCATTCCCATCTCCTCCAGGGCAAGGACTCCCCTGGAGATTCAGCTCAACCTGATAGATTCGGTAGAGGCAGGTCCAGTCCCCTCTTCCCAGGCTGGGCAAAGTGTCCCTGCATAGGCCCCAGGTTCCAAATGGCCAGCTCATGCACTAAAGACCGGTCCCAGTCCCACTGCCTGGGGGCCTCCCAAACAGTTCAAGCTAATCAACTGTAATGCAGGAGTATTTGCTGCCCTCTGGCGGCTATGCCTGGCAGCACAACCATTGCAAAGAGAAAACAAGTATAAAAATTGCTTCTAGTATAACCTTTCAAAACATTTATCAAGCAGGCTTAACTGACAATCAGAGGAGCTATTAGACATAAGTAATTATATCTGTACATTCGATTACGAATAACTGAAGAATATCTCTACTAGATAAAATGACAACCACTAAAATTTTTTATACTTAAAATTATTCATCTGGGAGATTTTCAAGTAAGAGTCAAGAGATTTTCATAAGACTAAGAAATTTTTTCTATTATTTAAGGTTTCCCTAACTGAGTTTTGAAGAATTACTAGAATTAAATCTGTGCTTTAACGGGTTGTTTTCTTATGCATCTTGCTAAAGTGAGGGGCTGCATTGGGGATTTCTATGCCAACCTTAATTTACAGCATCATTATCATCTTAGCTATGGTGTACACTCCAGAGCCATAGTCGTCCTCAACATTTCTGTGATAGCTTAGATTTCATTCTAGTCCTCAGCAACCAGGGCATTATACATTAAGTCAAATCTATCAAGTTCAGTTATTTTAAACAAAAATATAGAAGAATGTACAGAATATTGGAGGTTTGGCTTGTTAACTGCTTTTAAATCATTGAAACTGCCTTTAGAGTAATATGTAAGCTGAATAATAGGAAGAACCCAAATTATTACAGGGAACATTTTCTCATTTGTCTAAAGATTTATTTTTCATTACACTTTTCTGATCACATGCTTTCTCTATATGGATGGAATATTAGTGTGCAGTGATTATTTCAATAGATAAAGCTGAATATTGTGTTTTGGTTTTTTTTTTAGTTTTCTATTTATTTTTTCTTTATTATTATGTTTTTTAAATTTTATACATCATCCATGGGTTCCCCTGTCATCCCCCCTCCCGCCCCCACCCCCACCCTCCCTCCAGTCCCTCCCCTCCATTCCCATGTCCTCCAGGATCAAGGCACTCCTGGGGATTCATTTAAACCTGGTGGATTCAGTACAGGCAGGTCCTGTCACCTCCTTCCAGACTGAGCAAAGTGTCTCTGTGTAAGCCCAAGGTTTCAAACAGCCAGCTCATGCACTAAGGACAGATCCTGGTCCCACAGACTGGGTGCCTCCCAAACAGATCAAGCTATTCAATTGTCTCACTTATCCAGAGGGCCTGATCCAGCTGGGGGCTCCACAGCCTTTGGTTCATAATTCATGTGCTTCCATTCGTTTGGCTATTTGTCCCTGTGATTTTTGCAATCTTGGATTCAACAATTCATGCTCTTGCAGACCTTCCTCTTTCTCGACAGTTGGACACCTGGAGCTCCACCTGGGACCTGGCTGAGGATCTCTGTATCCACTTCCATCAGTTATTGGACGAGAGTTCCAGCATGACAGTTAGGGTGTTTAGCCATCTGATCACCAGACTAGGTCAGATCAGGCTTTCTCTAGACCATTGCCAGCAGTCTACAGAGGATATATCATTGTGGATTTTTGGGGACCTCTCCAGCACTCTGCCTATTCCTGTTCTCATGTGGTCTTCATTTATCATGGTCTGTTATTCCTCGTTCTCCCTTTCTGTTCTTGATCCAGCTGGGATCTCCTGCTCCCCTAAGCTTTCTTTCCCTCAAATCTTGCCCTTCATTACTCCCACTGTCGTCCAGGTTGTTCATGTAGATTTCATCCATTTCTCTGTCATTGGTTGATCCCTGTGTCTTTCCTAGGGTCCCGTTTTCTAGTTAGCCTCCCTGGAGTTGTGTAGCAGTCTAGTCATCTTTGTTTTACATCTAGTATCCTCCTATGAGTGAGTACATACCGTGTTTGTCCTTTTGAGTCTGGGTTACCTCACTCAGGATGATTTTTTCTAGATCCATCCATTTGTCTGCAAACCTCATGATGTCATTGGTTTTCTCTGCTGAGTAGTAATCCATTGTGTATATGTACCATATTTTATTTATCCATTCTTCAGTTGAAAGGCATCTAGGTTGTTTCCAGGTTCTGGCTATTACAAACAAAGCTGATGAACATAGCGGAGCAAATGCCCTTGTGGTATGATTGAGCATTCCTTGGATATATGACCAAGAGTGGTATAGCTGGGTCTTGGGGGAGATGGATTCCCAGTTTTCTAAGGAAGTGCCATATTGATTTCCAAAGTGGCTGTACAAGCTTGCATTCCCACCAGCAGTGGAGGAGAGTTCCCCTTGCTCCACATCCTCTCCAGCATAAGCTGTCTTCTGTGCTTTTGATCTTAGCCATTCTGACAGGTGTAAGGTGGTATCTCAGAGTCATTTTGATTTGCCAACCCCACATCTGACAGAGGGCCGATATCCAAAATATATAAAGAATTCAAGAAATTAGACATCAAAATGCCCAACAGTCCAATTAAGAAATGGACTATAGAACTAAACAGAGAATTCTCCACAGAGGAAGTTCAAATGGCTGAAAGACATTTAAGGAATTTCTCAATGTCCCTAACTATCTGGGAAATGAATATTGAGTTTTAATGGAGGTATTTTTTAATAGTTTGTTAATTGTTTGAGAATTTCATAAATGTAGCTTGAACACAATCACCCTCCTCATCTCCTCTCCTTACTGGCCTCCTAACCTTCCCAACCCTTCCCATGCAGTTCTGAGAATACTTCTTTATTTGCTTTCCCCACAGCATCCATTTTGTGTTGCTCAGCTAGTCTTTGGATTGGGACCTGCTCTAGTATGATCAGCCTACAAAGGGTCAGACAGTTTTAAAAACCATGACCCTCGCTCTCCCAGCAGTTATCAAAGGCTAATTGGTCCTCATCTGTAGGTGGACTCATTCCTACCATGTCCGCTTCTCTATCCTGGGTTTTGTCTGGCTGGAGCTTATGCAGGTCTTATATATGTTGTCCAATCACTGTAGGTGGAGGTATTTTAATTGCTATGGCTTATACATGTATGTGCCAAATGTCAGGGGATACCACTAAATATCCAATCTTAAGGCATTTTAAAGTTCTTATTGGTCTATATAGAATGTGCATGATCTTTTCTTAATGACAGTTTTCTATAGACTACATTGAATGTGACATAGTTTACCATCAATAGCTCAGATCACTCATATTCAAGACTGGCAACCTCTTCCCTTACATCTCTCTTCTTGGAATTTAAATTATTATTACGGGAATGGCCATTTAAATGTATAATCATGAACCTGATAGGTTTCTTGTACATTTATACATTTAGAAGACATAAAATAATGAAGAGAAATGAACACACAGCTGTTTTAAGTTTACAAGATTAACTTCACAGTGGCCACTCACATAGGTACCATACTGGGACTGTTGTTTGTTTCTTTGTTTTTAAACAACTGATCTACTGCATTATAAGTTACATAAGGGCTCCATTCTTGCCTTTGTTGTTTTTTTTTTTCTACTGAAATTCCTGAGAAGCTCGGTTTCATGTTGAAAATCTTGGTGTCCTTCAAAATTTGTTGATTTGTAGAACCTAAACTTATTTGTATATGAGGCTTCTTATCATTTTCTTTTCCTACTTTATGATCCGTGAAAGTCATGTCTCAAGAAATCAGTCAATGATGAATTAATTGGATGTTTCCTGTGTATCTATAATTCAATACAATGCTTGATTTCTTAATCAATTAAAACACTGCAACTGTTAACTTATTATGCAGATCTAACACACACACACACACACACACACACACACACATACACACATACACACCTATATGTTAGGGGTGTATGTGTGTAGGCTTTTTTAAATTATCTGTATAACATTTTAGGAACTCATTCCTTTTCACTACTGGTTCCTTTTGAATCTTGGCTGGCATTAGTGACTCAATAGTAATCAGTAGATGGCAGAAGAACCTATAATGCAGCATCCAATGCTAATTATGCAACAAAGAAAAAACATTGGTTTTTGTTTGTTTACTGAAGCATTCAAGCTGGCTCTGTGATTCTTCAATGAAAATACCTTTATAGAGCTGCCATGCTGGGAAGACATCCAGTCATCCAGAGAAGTGTCATAGAGGGGGGCTCCAGTTGAAAGGCCCTGTTGCTAAACTTACCCTATTTTACATCCTGAGCATTAACACTGCTTTGGAGTATAGGTTGGCCTTTTTTTCTGCAAAGTGTTTTCTTTATCTAGTGTGCAGTGTCGGAAAACATACAATTCCACGGTTGACATCTGCATCTGCGTATGGACTATCAACATGCTTTCTGGTAGAATTGGGTTCATATGTGTCTCAAAAACCATAGTCGGTATGAAACACTGACCAGGGGCCTTTAACAACCTCCAGGGGAAACTTAGGACAGAGTACAAGAAGAAAATCCCAAGCTGATAGTGTATAGTACAATGTGTTTAATGCTAAATTAAGTACCTAGAAAAGATAAGTGGTTGCAGGGACAATTTTTCGCTTGTGCTATGTAGCATGCATTATTAATTTAGTAATTTACACTCCTGTGTGTTTAGTACCTCACCGTAGAAAGTTTCTTTAGGGAATTGTGATTGAGCAGCTGTAACTTGGAAGCATTTTTGAAAATATGAATGGGAAGAGATTAAAAAGAAGTGTTGGAACCATCTAACATGTGCTAACTGAAGCTAGGAGCAAAAAAAAAATGTAAGTTTCATTTTAGTCTTAAATAGTGGACTAGGGGAATATGTAATTCTTTTGTCTAAATTCAAAACAGTTGTGTGTGTGTGTGTGTGTGTGTGTGTGTGTGTGTGTGTGTGTGTGTGTGTCATAGCACACCTATGGAGGACAAATGATAAACTATAGGATTTGTTTCACTCTTCCCCCAAATGTGTTCTAGGGTTTAGCAGCAAGTGCTCTTACCACTGAGCTACCTCTCTGGTCCTCACCAACTTTTAAAAGAATATAATTTAAACATTTGACAGTTGACCCAAGGTTTCCAAACACCAAAACTCAAGATTACGAATCCAAAGTTCTAAAAGGTAAGATTAAACTAAAATCATTATCCCTAAAGACTGGTAGATGTTCAGCTATAATTTAAAATGTCTTTATTCTGTCTAATTCAGTCTTGGTGGTTTTTTCAATCATCCAAGTATCCATTGTCAATGTAAACCTTGCTCCCTTGCTCTCATGTCAGAATAAACTATGGAAGAGCCTCAGCTCTCCCTGGCAGATGAGGTAAATCTGTTTCCAGTAAACAAATATGTAGCAAACCTCCTGATGAATGTTTTCAATGTCATTGTTGACTTTCATATATAGGTAATCTATATATGAATCTATGAACTACAACTTAGTCCCTCTTTATAAAAAGTCAGCAGCTTATAGATCCTATACCAGAAGGCAATGACATTAAGTGGACTATTAGTCACTTCTTAAAGCTGTAGGACTGCATACACACACACACACACACACACACACACACACACACACACACACACACAGATGTGTATATGCTATGGACATATTGCTTGCTTATCTGTCACCTTATATGGAAGAAACTTAGAAATTGAAACTTAAAAAGAGTATTGATGAAAAATCTGTGAAGAATTTCTGAGAAATCTTAACTGTAACTCTTTAAATATGAATATAAAACACTTTTATAAAACACTAGTAATTTTGCCACAGGTTCCAAAACACATATTGCAATGCTATTATCCATTGTTAAGGCTTACTAATATACTGAAAGGTATATATGTATGTGTTCCAGAAATATCAATTTATTATTTTAACATGGTAATAATTATATTTTATTGTGTATTTTAAAATCAGTAAAAGAAAGGTTTTGATATTTTTCCTAGACACATTGGTGCTTATTTCTTTTTATAATCATTACTGAGAATAATTCTGCCATATTGTGGAAGGAATACCAAGTAAATATGTGCGTTATTGCTTAACAATATCTAAGATGCTCTTAATAAATTTCTTTCCTATTAAAACAGCTAGAATAGGTTATTTTGCCTACAACTAAGATCAACATGATCTACATCTACTGACTGCCCCGGTGGTTTAACTTCACAAAGCTTTCACAGGTCTAGAAGCTGCTATGTCAGAACAAACTAGAAGGGTGACACGTGTCCTGTGGATCACTGTGTTGACTCTCAAAGACTCTGACAGCACTGAATCCACCAATATTATGATTAAATGCTGTAACATACTTCCAGGACTACCATTTCCACATTTCTCTGTATTTAAGGGACTGTCATCAACTAAATATTGTTAAACTGCAGACTATGTTGAGCTTCACTCGTGTGCAGTATGAGAAATTAGATGTTGGTCCAGTAATGCTTTTAGCTGAATGGATTTCATGTTTGTAATGTTTTACTTATGAATCAATGAAAGTTAATAAGCCAATGGACAAATATGAAAGAATTCTCTAGCTATGTGACAATGTCGAAGGTGTAAGATTATTATTATATACTTTGTCATGGCTGAATAGTCACTGATACCATTAGTCACTGTTATGAATATTTGTTTCATGTTATTATTATTAATGCTAATATCTAACATTAACTGGCTTTCTCTGTGCTAGAGACACTGTTCAGAGTGCTATATGCACTTCGATTTATGAACTGAAATTATTACAATCTAGAGATGGCTTTAAACCTAACATAAAAACAATCATTCATTGAATAAATACTATCTAACATCATGGGAGCATAGTAATTAAAATTTATGCACCTTAAGAGTTTGCAGTGTGCACAGTGGTGTGTGTGTGTGTGTGTGTGTGTGTGTGTGTGTGTGTGTGTGTTGACACAGGGATTCTAACTGGTCTAGAGCTCTGGAACTCATCAAGTAGGCTGGGTGGTCTGGCTAAAGACCCTCAGCATTCTGGCTGTCTCTGCTTCCTGATGCTGTAATGATAGGAATGCTATCACAAGGGATGTTTTCACACAGGTCCTGGGAACCACACATACAAGTCAGGTCTTCATGCATACAGGTTAGGTCTTCATGCATACAACTCAGACCTTCATGCATATAAGTTAGGTCTTCATGCATACAACTCAGTTCTTCATGCATACAAGTCAATCTTCATGCACACAAGCCAGGTCTTCATGCATACAAGCCAGGTCTTCATGCATATAAGTCAGGTCTTCATGCATACAAGTCAGATCTTCATGCACACAAGCCAGGTCTTCATGCATACAAGCCAGGTCTTCATGCATATAAGTCAGGTCTTCATGCATACAAGTCAGGTCTTCATGCATACAAGCCAGGTCTTCATGCATACAAGCCAAGCCTTTTACTGGCTGGGCATGCAGTCTTCCTGACCACTGCTTATGTTTCTTAAAATTGTAGATATAAGTATATTTTATACAGAATGTTCTTCCAGTTTATTTCTGCTTTCTTTCATTCCTGTTTCCTGAATACATCCCGTGCTTTGTGGTGTTATCACAGTCTCTCTTTCATAAACTGAATTCTCCACACAATCTGAGGACTTGGTGTTTTCTTCTGGATCTCTGCAGTGCCCCCACCATGAATGGAAACTTACTATTTCACATAAAATTCGGTATCTGTAGAAACATACAATGTACCTTTAGTGAGGATGACCTGAAGTAACACATGTTCCCAACACAAAAGCCCTGAAAAATAACTTTTTTTATTATGTGTACATTGTTCTGTCTGCATGTATGTTTGCAGGCCAGAAGAGGGCACCAGATCTCATTACAGATGGTTGTGATCCACCATGTGGGTGCTGAGAATTGAACTCAGGACCTCTGGAAGAGCAGTCAGTGCTCTTAACCTCTGAGCCATCTCTCCAGCCCCCTGAAAATAACTTTTTACCAAGTTGTCATCATTCAAATATCAAATATCAAGTATCTCCCTTAAAAGTTATATGTTGAAGATTTGTGACTGGGAAACTTTTGGGAAATAGTGGCACTTTAGGAGGTGGAGCCTAATGGAAGGAAGCTAGGTTATGGGGATAATTCCTTAAAGTGACAGGGGATCTCAGCAACTACCCCTTCTCTGACCCATCAAACACTCCCAGCCATGACATCCTGTCTCTCCATGGGTGTAAAGCAGTGGGACTAAGGAGCTATGATACAAAACCTTTGAAATCTGAGCAGAAATAATGTTTCCTCCTTTTCCACATATTTTCTTGGGTGTTTGTTACAGAGGCTTTCTTTACATAATGGATTGGACTTAGTGAATTTTTCTCCCACTAAAAGGTATTAAATGAAGCAGCCCATAAAGTTTAGACAAGTGAGCTTATGCATAGAAAACACTCTCAAACATATTTTAAAGATAATACCTGTGTCATACAGTAACTGATTTCTATAATAGCTTTATTCATTATTAATTCATTTGCTGTTAATGTCAGTATGGATTTTTCTGGAGGGTGGTGGCAATGGGCAATGACAAAATGAAAATATGAATTTTGAAGAAGAAAAAACAGATTATATCTTTTATAAAAAACAACTTATTCATTTAATGGCCAACTCAAAATTAGCACATCCAATGTTAGAAGGCATAGAGAAACATTTAGTTATTTGCAAATAGCCAGAGAGAGAGAGAGAGACAAAGAGACAGAGACAGAGAGACAGAGAGACAGAGACAGAGACAGAGAGAGACAGAGACAGAGAGAAAGAGAATATCTAGTCTTTGTTAATCTATGTTCAGTCTCTTAAAGCTAAGACTTATATTGGAAGTGTTGTAGCAGCTGGGTGACATTACCCCAAATGTGGGCTATAGAAATTCCTCTTCTTCCTCCTGTATCATGTCCCACCCTTCTTCAAACAGGTGCAAACTATATCTGGACATATGGCCTCACACACACCCCAACACACATCATAAAAGCAATAGATTTGGGGTTTTTTCTTCATAGAATAAAGTTAAAAACATCATAACTCTTATGTATCAATTCTGCATACAGGAGAATATTTACAGCTTAAATTTTATCAAAATGAATTCACTGAGACTGCTAGAAACCTAAAATTACAAGGTAAGTGTCTGACAAGAAGAAAATTCTAAAAATTCTAGGACTGCAGTTTCAGAAAATGGTTAGGCTGCTGTTTTACTAAATGTCCTATTCACTCTATGGCTTAAATCAGAGTTGGCTCTGCATCAGTTCATCTTTATTACCTAGTTGACTGAAATCATCTAAGCAATAGAACTCTGCATACCTATGAGGGTGTTTCCAGATTTAACTGACTGTGAGCAGATCTAGTCTATTGGCTGTATGTGGACATGGACTGAATGCACAGCAGAATGTGAGTGGGGCACCAGCATTCATCCCTCTCTGCTTCCTGACCGTAAGAACAAGGTAACCTTAACCTTCTTGCTCCTACCGCCATGCCACCCCCACTGTGCCTTCTCTGCCAATATGACCCACACCCTCAAACTAAGCAAAATAATCCCTTCATTCCTTAATTTTTTTCCACTCTATATTTTGTTACAGCAGTAAGAAAAACAGCTAACACCCTCCAATTTTCACCTACCCTGTAACTTTTATCTTCCATTTGAACAACAGAAAGACTGCAAGTCCTAAAGAGTATTGTGTCTTGATCTCAAAGGGAAAGATTTTTTCGTTCAGAATCATATTGCTTATGCATTTGCCATTTTCCTCTTTCGAAATAGTGTCTCATATTTAAAATTGTTTCCTGCATTATCATCACCATCATCATCAACAACACCATCACCGTCACCATCACCATCATCATCATCACCACCAACTTAGTGACAGGGCACACTCCTGGGATTGCAGTCCTGTATTGTCTCACCCACTACCTTCAACTGCACTCCCCTTGGTTGCCTTCTCCCATTCATTATCCTCTAATTACAGATTCTCCAGTGGGCTCTCTACCTGAGGTTTGACCTTTTGCCTTCCTGACCACAATTTGCATGCCTATCACAATTCTTAAGTGGTTGCACTTTTAACTTGTTTTGGTTCCCTTAATTTTCCTACTTCTTTGTTTTTAGCAGCCCTGCCTAACTTCCGTCCTTTCCGATATGGCAAACATTCACACCACATCCTTTCCAGACCCCTTCTGAATAATTTGTTCACCTTCTTCACTCTCATTGAACTTCTCTGCCACCCCGTTGCACGAAGGCCAGCTCTGCTTGCATCTAACTGCTGTCTCCCTCTCTACTTCTATATTGAAAGAACAAATGGGGTAAAAACACTTTCACATTGATTTGTGCCACCTGCTTCACCAAGGGAGCAGTTCCCAGCAACTTCTCCTCGTACTTGAAATCTCCATAAAGCCCCAAGCTCCATCACCTCTTCTTCAGCTGCCTATTTTGTCTTATTTGTGATTCAAAATATGCAACCAAAACAAGAATATCTTATGAATTACTACAACAAACACACAACTCCCTTTTAAATCTGCATTGGTCTATCCCTGCCTTTGCTTTTATAAGAGAAGAGTTTGCCTTCAAGCCCAAAATTTACACCTTGTGCTTATGATGCCATTTCTCTGAAGTCACCCAGACATAATTATTCTTTAGTGATCTCATTTGTCAATCACCTGTTTTTCATCTCAATTGGCTATGACTCCGACTGGAAACGGACCCAAATTTATTTACTCTACAGTCTTTATCTCTGTCCTGATTTTGTAAAAGTCTCTAAACAGATCTCTACATGCATTATTTGCAGTTTTTCACTGGCCCTTCTTTGAATCTCCTTGGTGATATCAGAGGCATGGAGCCAGTTTGCACCATTGGAAACAATAAATCATGTGCACCTCCTTCCCAATCTCAGAGGGATGTGTCATTGGTAGCTCAAAAATAGGTAATGGTGGAAAGAGTCCATTGCAATTAGTTAATCATACAAACCTACAAAGGTTGGTTATACTTTTCTTCTCTTCATCTTCTTGGTCCCTTCCTCTAATGTCATTTCTCATCATTTTTTATGTCACTATCTAAAAGATTCATTTTATATTCTCCAAAATTCCAACACTACCCAGTTTACTATGAATTGCCACACTTGGGCCACAATCCCAAAATCTACCACATTAATAGAGATGCACCTCTCCATGTGAGTGTTTCAAGTACATGTAAGCTTTCACATGTTTAAGAATGCCTCACTCTGTGTCTGTAACAAAACTGGTTCCTGTCAGTGCTGTTTGTCGGTGTCTTGAACCAAGACACCTGGTGTTGTCCTTGACTTTCTTATGTTTCTCCACTTAGCAGTACATTCCAGTCATGGAACATTTCATGAATCTGAAACTTTCTGTGTTCTGAGTCTCAAGACATAAGCTACACTGTAATTACTCTGACAACCTTTAAACGTGTTTCTTCCCATCCCAGTATCACTCCTGACCAATCTATTATCTATGCTTCAGGAAGAATAATCCTCATTTAAAATGTACTTTAAAAAATCAGACCATTCTCACAATTAAAACCATAAAATGTCTCTGATAAAATTCAAAATCCTTTCACAGTCCATCAAATACCTTTTAATACGGTTCCTGATTTTCTGCTCTGGGTCATCTGTCTCTTTTCTAGTTCATTATATGCTAAACGCTCCCACTTTACAACTCCGGATACTTTTACCTTCTGCTCTCCCTCACTTCTCTTCACTCCTCAGAGCCCTGTACCGTATCACTAGTGGGCTTTACCTCTGGAAACTAAGTCATCAATTATTTTCTTTTTCAAAGGGGAAAATTCCGTTAAATTTTTCTTCTTCATAGTTTGCTTTTTACTTCTAACATTAAACGTGTTACTTCTATCCCATTCCTGAATTCGATTTCTCTTATTTTATATCAAATTTAGAAAGATGCCATGGCTCAGAAAACATCACTTGGCTGTTTCCCAGCTCTGAAGGGCAGACATCCGGCACCAGCCTCATTATATGAAATTCAGAGGATTGCTGGGGCTGCATTCCCATTGGTAGGTTTCAGAGGACAACCCAGTTCTTTGGCTTTTGAAGCCATGTTCATTCTCTCCCCTCAGAGTTCAGTTGAGCACTAGAGGTTTGTCCTACTTCTATCTGTCACTTGATACGTCCTCCATTATAGGATCTTCCTTTTGGTCTCCGTGTTCTCTTTGAAGGGTCTGGAATCACCTGAGTATTCCAGAATGAAGTCCTACCCTAAGAGCCTTGCCTTCATCACATCTGTAAGGCAACATGTTGACAAGTTTTGGAGATTCGAAGGTGGACATGTTAGAAAGCCATTATTCTGCCTCTGCACATATGCTCTTTTCTTTTGCCCTCTTACCCAAATAAACATTCAACAGTGATAATATTTTCTCACTTCAAGGTAATGACTCATAAACACCTCTAGCTGTTTCAGAGGTAATTATGGATATTATCAGGGACCAAAAAACACCACTGTTCATTATTTTGAATATGAATATTTATAAGGTTCTGGTTTCATTCTTCTAGATGCATCTACCCAGTTTGACCAGTACAAACTGTTGTAGCTACTATATTTTCTCCAGTGTGTATTCTTGGCACCTTTGTCAAAAATTAGGTGACCATAGGTATATGGATTTACATCCCAGTTCTCAATTCTAGTCTACTGTTCAACATGTTTACTTTTATGCCAGTACCATGCTGCACTCTTTTTTTTTTTTTTTACTATTGCTCTGTAGTATAACTTAATATCATATAATCTCTGACAGTTCTTTTATTGTTCAAGATTGTTTTAGGTATTCTGGGTTTTCTGTGTTCCCATGTGAAATCTGGGATTTTTTTTTCCAATTTCTGTAAATAATTGCACTGGAATTTTCATAGGGATTATCTTGAATCTGTAAACTGCTTTTGGTAGAATAATCATTCTTACAATATTAACTCTACTAATCCATGAGCATGGAAGGTCTTTGCATCTTCTGGCATCATCCTCAATTCCATTTTACAGTTTCCTTTTCTTTTTTCTTGTTTTGTTTTTTTTGTTTGTTTGTTTGTTTTTTGTTTTTTGGGGTTGTTTTTTTTTTTGACAGACTTTCTCTTTGTTGCTCTGTCTGTCCTGGACCTCATTCTGCAGATCAAGATGGCCTCAAACTCACAGAGATCCACCTTTGTCTGCCTCCTGAGTGCTGGGACTGAAGCTATGCACTACCACTGCAGTTTTAAGTTTCTTAAAGTTTTCATCACACAGATCTTTAATTTCCTTAGATATATTCCAAGATATTTTCGAGGCTACTATAAACAGAAGTTGTTGCCTGATACCTTTTTCGGTATGTTTATCATTTGCATCTAAGAAGGCTACTGATATTTTCCTGTTAGTTTTCTATCCTGCTACTGTGCTAAATATTTGGAGTTGTTAGGGTGTGTTATGTATCAAATCACATCATCTGTGAATAAGGAGACTTAGACTTCTTCCTTTTCTGTTGTATCCTCTTCATCGCCTTCATTTGTCATATTGCTTTAAAGCTTCCAGCACCATTTTGAACAGGAATGTGGAGAATGTTGCTGCCGCTGCCATTGTTTACCTTTGCAGCACTCAATGGTTAAACCCCAATGCTGAAGACACCACCTACCTGAATGAATGAATACAGAGGTATCAAACTGGCACCCACGGGGATGCTTCATCCCTGCTTGCTAGCTTTCATAGTGCTTGAAGGTATACCCGCAGAGAGAAGTCATAGTCAGTCTCACCCAGCTCTGAACCCGGTGTGCTGCAACAGTGACTGACCTGACAAGATCCCCAACCTGTGCAAGAGTGGCACAAATATTATGAGGGTCACCAACCACTTTCTGACTGCGTTTCATAAGGCTGCTCCACCAGATAGTACCTCTGCCTGGCACGTTTAATGAAACACAAAGCTTGTGACTAGGTAAATCATCAGCCCTAGGGAGAAATACAATACTATTATTAAGCTAAATGAAAACAGTATCAAAACAATTCCTGATGGGGCTTATGGCTATGCTCATGGAGCGATCAGTTAACCTCTCAACCCTCTACCGAGAAGCTTCTTCTAATGGCAGATGGCAATTAACACAGAGCCTCATCTGGTCAACATGCAGAGATTTAGAAATGGGTAGCACATTCAATCCTAAATGGGAACACGTATCACACCGCTGCCCCGAAGCTCAGAACCTGAGTCATGTGTAAGAAGCTCATACTGGGCCCCATAAAGATGCACAAATATTACTTAACAAAAGAAGTAAAGGAAAGTAAAGGTGAGGGGGAGCATAAGGGACAAGACATGCTTTGGTGTTTCAAGAGGATTATTTTAATAGCTCCTAATACAGGTTGACTGACCACACAAGAGAGGCAGAGGTAGGTCTATGAGATGGTGGCTCAAAGAATTCCAGATATGCTTACCCAGATGTTCGAGGGGACAAAAGAATGTCCCTTCAACAACTATTTAGAATACATAGACTTAAACCTGATTTCTGTTCCACGATGGAGGAGCCATTAGCCCTGTAACTCGGGTATTTCAATGACTTATTTTGTTAAGCAACATAAAAATTAACAGAAGATTAAGTTTTAGTGTTGGTATCAGTATCCCAGAAAACAAATTTGGCTACATGGGATGGTGATCAATTGTATTATGTATCTTTTCATATTTGTTAGAAATACCTATATTGGTTTAAAAAATTTAATATAAGGTTGTATTTAGATGTTGGCATAGCTTAAATTTGGATGAAAATTTCAAAATATTCCTTTTCTACAGGAAAGGAAAACATTTATAGTTACTCTTCAGTGTCACAGAAATGCATCTTTAAAATTTATTTAAAGTTTTCTTCCATCAAATAATAAAAAAGTTTTTAAAAACTGCTTTGAAATCGATATATATATATAGTGTGTGTGTGTGTGTATGTGTGTGTGTGTGTGTGTGAGAGAGAGAGAGAGAGAGAGAGAGAGAGAAAAAATAGCTGTTTGATATTGAAGTGAAGGTCATAAGCTGTGAAGTATTTACACACTAGATGCATGATTCTCTTCAAACTGCCTAGAGGCAGACACAGTGCTTCAAACACATAGAGTAGGAAGTCATCTGAGTCTGGTGAAGGAGGTATTATTCCTTTGAAAAAGATGGCTAAATGTCTATCTATAAAATATCCAGCTTCATTCAAATGACTCTGTCTTTCAGAATCCTGTAATCCAATGATTCATCTGGCCACTAAGCACTTGTGTTATCTAAATATGTTTCATTCCAAGAATAAACTGTGCATAGGAGAAATCAGTGTCTACTTGTAGCCATCTGTATTAGTTAGGGTTTCTATTGCTTTGAAGAGACACCATGACCATCCCAACTCTTACAAAGGAAAACAATTGGGTCTGGCTTACAGTTTCAGAGGTATAGTCCATTATC
The DNA here is from genome assembly GCF_903995425.1 of Onychomys torridus. Taxonomy (NCBI): domain Eukaryota; kingdom Metazoa; phylum Chordata; class Mammalia; order Rodentia; family Cricetidae; genus Onychomys; species Onychomys torridus. Next base: position 31,270,105 of record NC_050459.1, on the reverse strand, counting down.
ATCATGATGAGAAACATGGCAATGCAGAGGCAGATACAGTGCTGGAGAAGGAGCTGAGATTTCTACATCTTGATCCGAAGGCAATAAAAGGAATCTGTGTGCCACAGTGGGCATAGCTTGAGTATATGAGACCTCAACCCCTTCCCACAGTGACACACTTCCCCCCAAAAGGTCACACCTACTCCAACAAGGCCATATCTCCTAATGTTGCCATTCTCTATGAGCTAAGCATTCAAACACATGAGTCTATGGGGGCCATACATAATCAAACCACCACGCCATCATAACTCATGTCATCCTCAGCAGTGAATGTGGTAGATGCAATATGGATTCCTATGATGATATAACTTGAGCAGATAATAATTTTTTAGGAAAGGTTTCACTGTGTAGCCTTGAACTCATGATCATGCTTGAGTCTACCTCCAAAAGGCTATGATTACAAACATGAACCTCCATGCCTAGCTCCTCTTTCTTTTAACTACTCTTTTGGTAATTTTACATATATACAGTGTATCCTGATCTTACTCACCCCAAATTCCTCCCTTGTATTGTCTGTGAACACCCCAAAACTTGCTCCTCCTACCTTCATGTTCTTTTTCTTGTAATATACTGGGCCCCATTAGTGCTGCATGCATGAGAGTGGGCAACCCACCAACAACTACACTCCCCCAAATTATTCCCTCCCCCAAGGAACATCAATTGCCCATGACTCCTTGGTATCTTGGTAGCTCCTCCCCCACTCATGCTAGATTATTGACTGGCTTGATCCTAATCAGGTAACCATAAGTGCTGAGAGGTCCTAAGTGCAATGCCCACATCATGTCCAGAAGACAGGATTCCCCAACTCCTGTATTCTTTCTGCCTCCTTTTCCACAGTGTCCTTGTACCTTGTGAGATGGTAGTATAAAAGATGTCTCACTTGGGATGTCAACTCTTAGTTTGTGAAGAGATTTTTTTTTTCAAAGTTGGTTTTTGTCCTGAAAGGTACATATTTTTTCCTTTTAGTAATCTCTGAGTCATCTCAAAAATGGAATCATTTCTACAGCTAAACTTGCCTATATAAGACTTGTTTAATCACAAGGCTGAGTAATCTGTAGAACTGTTAGAAAAAAAATTACTCTTCAAAGCTGAGGAAATGATAAAGTAAAAATGAACCAAAATCTAGGAAAAAGATAATGTGGGTTGCAAACACCAGGATGATTAATTTTTAATTCTGTAAAATTAAATTATTAATTTGATGTAAATTAATTATTTTATAAAATTGTTGCAGAAACTTTTTAGGTATTTTTTACCCCATTAATTATTTCTTACTGCATCTTACCCTGTCTGCTTTGTGCCTTCTCTCCCTCAAGTTATAAAACTTGAGTTATAAATATAATATATATATATATTACAAAATCCATGATCTTTGCAGCACTATCTCACAAACTACAAATTAAAATTCTTTCACATTAAAAAGTTTAGTGCCTACATTCTCCATTCCACAGTAGTTATCACAAATCATCACACTGGAATGGATAGAAACAAGGTAAGAAGTGAATCATATGAATCCTAAGTTTTCCAACTTTTGATTATGTTCTTCTTATTTCTAGATCAACCTTTGAAACCAACCATCTATTAAATAGAAGCATACACACACACACCACAACTTAGGAAAGTTTATTTTGGAAAATTCTCTCAAAAAGTCTTTATTTCCTTTTCTGTCCTTTTGGTAAATGTATTCACCAAGGGAAAATGTTGGGTTTTGTATTGGCTTTGGTTTTTGTTAAATATCTGAAATATCACAGCCATAAGTTATGGGATATAAATTTGGAGTTACTCATAAAATGCGTTTTCATTCTGTTTCTGAGTTATCTTTCCTTTTCTACTTTGAAAATGAAAGTTCAAAGCTGGATATATGCCTTTTATCTTAAAGAAACATTTGGGCAAATGTGGCTTCCAACCGCTTCCATGTCCATATTTTTATCTCCATAATTATAGGACTCAAAGAATTTATGTTTCATATAATGAAGTTATTCATGGAAATATGCTATAGCATAACTGTGCTGCCTCTGTACCTTTACATTTCAGCTCAAGAATTTCTCTTTGATTATTTTTTAATAAATTTATTCCTTTATTTATTTTATATACTAGCTGAAGTTTCCCCTCCTTCCTCCTCTCTTCCCAGACCCTCCCTTCACATCTCCTCTGTTCCCACACCCCAATTCACTCCTCCTCCATTTCTCTTTAGGCAAGAAAGGACAGGTTTCCCATGAGTACCAACAAAATATGGCATATTAAGTTTCAGTAAGACTAAGGACATCCCTATGTATTAAGGCTGAGCAAGGCAACACAGTATGAGGAATAGTGTCCCAAAAGCCAGTACAAGAGTGGGAGACAGGCCCTGTTCCCACTGTTAGGAGTCCCGCAAAAGGACCAAGCTACACAACTGTAACATATATGCAGAGTGCCTGGGTCAGACCCATGCAGGCTCCCTGGTTGTCAGTTCAGTCTCTGTGGGCCCCTATGAATCCAGGTTAGTTGATTCTGTGATTTTTCTTGTGGTGTTCTTGACCCCTCTGGCTCCTACAATCCTTCCTTCCCTTCTCCTGCAGGATTCCCCAAACTCCACCTAATGTTTAGCTATGGGTCTGCTCTGTTTCCATCAGTTGCTGGATGAAGCCTCTCTGATGACAATTGGGTTAGGCACCAATGTGGTCATAGGAGATGCCCAGTTCAGGCTGTTTCTAATATTGCTAGAAGTCTAAGCTTGGGCCTTCCTAGTAGATTCCTGGGAGATTCCCCTGTGCCAGGTTTTCACTTGTCCCCAAAATGCCCCTCCATAACCTGATTGTTCATGTTCCCACCCCCACCTTCTCTCAGTCTACTTACAAAATCTCTTCTATTTCCCTGTTCCAGGGAGATCCAAGCATTCCCATGAACCTTCCTTGTTACCTAGTCTCTCTAGTTCTGTTGATTGTAGCATAATTATCCTTTATTTTGCAGCTAATATCCACTTATGAGAGAGTACAGACCATGTTTACCTTTCTCATTCTTGGTTATCTCTCTTGGCCATACCATCCTGAACCCTGAACGCACCTGATCTCATCTGATCTCAGAAAGCTAATCAGGGTCCAGTATGGTGAGTACATGGATGGGAGATCTCTTTAGTTATTTAAGAATATGTTCTAACTCTACAGATATTTCTATTCTGCTCATACATTTTTCCCTAATCCAGAGTAACTGTCTGTTTTATTTAGTCCAGTGGCTATCTTTTAGTTGTTTAAGATTTTTGTCAAGCAGTTCATATGACCAGCCAAAACCAAATTCTTTAAGATATTTCCAGGTATTTAGGATATTTATAGATATTTAGGATATTTCTGGATATTTGGGATATTTCTAGATATCCTTAGGATATTTGTTTTGTTTATATGATTGTGACAGTCATCTTGTTTACTTAGTGTTATTTTGTTTGTTTTCTTTATGACTTGGGAAATTTCTAGACAGGCTTTGTTGAGAAAAAGTATTTCATCTATCTCCAGGTAGCAATTCTAGTAAGGGAGAGATTGAAACAAAGAAAAATGAGAATTGGAGATATAATTATTAATAGTAAGAATATTAAGAACCAACCCATTTAGAAAGATAGTAATGCTATACCTAGCCACACCCATTTCAGGGCTAATACACAATCATCAGACAACCATAACAGTGGTGCTGATCCAAGACAGAGCTCACTAAGAGCCCAGATTTCAGCAGTGAGTTCCAACCTTTGATCCAAGGAACAATTTTCATTTCCATTTACAGGTTTACCAGATTCTGGACTTCATCCCACATTTGTTCAGAAGAAGTGATATCCATCAACATTTCACAGTTGTGCATTCTCTTCAGCTCAGCTTTCTTCTTCATTCTCTGTGAGCCCATATGCAGCATATTTAGTTGATCTGGTGGGCCATGTTCTTGTGGTGTCCTCCATCCCCTCTGACTCTGACAACCTTTTCTCCCCCTCTTCCAGAATTCCCTGATCTCCTAGGGAAGGGACCTGATAGAAACCTCTTATTTTGATTATATATATATATGTGTGTGTGTGTGTGTGTGTGTGTGTGTGTGTGTGTGTGTGTATATCAATGCATGATGTCTGGTTGTGGGTCTCTGTACCCTCTCCCATCTGCTGCCAGAGGAAGTGATCTATGACTATAGTATAATACCTTTAGGAATCATTTCATTTATCTCCTCTCTCTCTCTCTCTCTCTCTCTCTCTCTCTCTCTCTCTCTCTCTCTCTCTCTCTCTCTCTCCCCATCTCTGTCTCTCTCTGTGTGTCTGTCTGTCTCTCTCTCTTTTTCTCTCTCTCCAATCATGTTTGCTTATACCCTAGGTCTCAGGGATATCTAGTCTCTAGTCTCTAGTTCCTGGCCATCCAGGCAGTGCCAGGCATAGTGCCCCTCTCAAAAACATGACTTCAAAGAGCAAGTATTACCCTCAGCCCAGGAAGAAGACAGTGGATATACTTAAAGCCTTGTAGGGGGTTGCTGAGGTGGAGAAAAAATGGAACTGAGTTAGCTTTGATGTTGTATTAAGATTCTCCATCAGTATACCCAGTATTCAACTAGTACAGGATCATGTACTCAGAGACAGAAAAAAAAAAGTCACATTTGGAAATTAGTGCAGAAAGAAACATCCTCTTAGCTTTGTGGATGATTGTGTAAATGGGACAATCACTATTCACAAGTTGTTATATCATCAACTGGCAAATGTATTTGTTGTTTATAACCCTCCAACAGATTTGAAGCAGTATCTTCAGAACATGTTTGCTGGCCCATATTCACTACAGCATGATTCATAATTATCAGAGGATAGAATCAAATTTTCATAGAATGTGAATGATTAAATATAGCATGGCATATGCACACAGCACCATTTAGGTTTTTCTTGTAAAGGACCTATCTACTAAAGCATAGCTGAACTATGAGGAAATTTTTAAAGAAGTGAACCAGTCACAAAAAGACAAAACCATATAGCTCTCCTCTAATGAAGTAACTAAAGTAGTCATCAGTCATCACACATCTATATCACCTTGAAAACATCCAGGGAATGGGGGGGGGGAAATGTGGCAGGTATTGTACAGTGATATAGATTTTCATTTTTTTTAGGATAAAAAATGCTCTAGAAGCTCTGGCACACAATTGGATATACTTACTACCATACCATGAATGCAAAACTGGTTGTGTTTCACCACAAATAAAAGTATTTGCATAAGACAATAGATTTTTATCCAGGTGTGGTGGTGCACACCTTTAATCTCAGTACTTGGGAAGCAGAGGCAGGAGGATCTCAGTGAGTTCAAGGCCAGCCTGGTCTACAAAGTTTCAAGACAGTCAGGGATGTTATGCAGAGAAATCCTGTCTAACACCCATCCCCAATAAGGTCCATTATCTCTGTAAAAGAAAAATAAAGCACTTGCTTGTGTGTACATAGACTTAATATATCCAAAACCTAATTGTACCTCTACAGTTGCTCTTTTAATGACCTGGTTTCCCATCCTGTTTCCTCCTGGAAACAGCATAGAGTCCCATCCTGTGTTTTCTTTTGTTTGCTGTAGTTTGGGGTATTTGTTGCTGGTTTGATATGTTTGATGTTCTTTTAAACAGGGTTTCACTCTGTAGACCAGGGTGGCTTACCTCTCCAGTGCTGCAATTAAAAGTGTGCACCACCATACCTGCCCAGATCTTGTTATTTTAGTCGATTTGACAAACTTGGCCTTTTAATGAAAGTATTTATTTCATTCACATTTAGGGTTATTAATGACACAGTTGCATGTACATCTGTCATTGTACTTTACATCTTATAATATGTGTCTTCTTTCATTAATTCCTCCTCTTTGTCCACTTTAAATTGTTACTGTAATTTTTAGAATGTCATATGTGGCTAATATTTACATCATTTCAACCACTCTCCTTCCAACAACTCCCATGCCCTATCACTGCTACCTCTCAAATTCATGACATCTTAGTCTTTAACTATGAATACACAGATACAGACACAGACACACACACACACACACACACACACACACACACACACACACACACACAAATACAGACTGCTAAGTCCATTTGGTATTGCTCATATGCGTATGTGTTTAGGGATAATCCTTTTCACAATTACTTATTTTGTGTTGTTCTAAGTATATGCATCTTAGTTTATTCAAACCCACTATTATAGATTTCCTAGCAGTCAATGCCACTGAGTTCTAAGTCATTATTTATATACAGTTAAATTCCCTCCATCCTGTTTTGTGGTACAATTGTTAAATATATGGTACCTAAGTATGGCATAAACCCAAATCAAGTACTGTAATTACTTTACATTATTTTCTCTTAAAGAAGCCAAAGGGAAAGGAAAAAATAGAATGTATTTAATTTATAATTTTCAAAAATATTGTCTTAAAATTATATTTAGTTATTTTAATTTTTCCCTGAAGATTTGACTTTCCATTTGATGTCATTTCTTTTTAAATTTCTTTTTTTGTTTTGTTTTGTTTTTTTTCTGAGACAGCGTTTCCCTGTGTAGCTTTGCGCCTTTCCTGGAACTCACTTGGTAGACCAGGCTGGTCTTGAACTCACAGAGATCTGCCTGGCTCTGCCTCCGGAGTGCTGGGATTAAAGGCGTGTGCCACCACCGCCCGGATTCATTTATTTTTGAGATTATATGTAGTTGGATCATTTTCCCTTCCTTCTCCTCCCTCCAAAACCTACCAAATAACTCTCCATTCTTTCTTCAAATTCATGGCCTCTATTTTATTAATTATTATTACACACACACACACACACACACACACACACACACACACATATATATATATATATATATATATATATATATATATATATATCTTCCTAAATATAACCTGCTCAGTCTGTATATTACTTTATTATGCTTCCAGCACTAACCATTTGGTATTGGTTAACTATTTGGTGTGTTCTTCCCTGGAGAAGCCTTTTCCTCCCTTGTCAGTATTCCTTGGTTTCCTGTCATTCTTTGTGTAAGGTTGAGGCCTCATAGGCATTCCCCTATCTGTTTTGGCCTCTCTATTGTTGCTTACCTTATTCAGCTCATGTTTAGAAAATCATGTTGGTGGGAGTCTATGGGTGTAATTTCTGACATTACCAACATCTCTTTAATGTTGGATATAAGACTCACTCAACAAGAAGGAAACTATGCCTTACACTATAAACTTAGCCAACCACCCAGGTCTAGTAAAATTATGATGCAATTTCTTAAGTTCAAGTCAACTATATATCACCCACTTTCGTTGGGCTATTGTTGGGGAAACAGCAAATTTCTATATATGAAGCCATTCAATTAAACACACATTCCTTCATATAACTCATTTAAATCTGTTATGAGAAAAAGAAAAAGCTCTGCAACATCATATAATTCTTTGGTCTATGAATTTTTTTAAAAAATTACATAAGACTTGAACTATGAATTTGGTGACTTAGCAGTGGGAAGTTCACATTTTGATCTCACACTAGCAGGACTCAGAGCTACAGAGCCAAAGAAATTAAGCACGGGAAGAGAAAAAAAACTGACAAACTGCACATGTTAATGAGTCACAACACTCATTCCCCCTAAACAACTTAGGTATGTTTGTTTTGAAACCTGAATCGATAAGTCGACAGTGTCGTATGGTGAAAAGAAGTAGTGGATTCTGACGGCTCAAAACAGCTTGTAAAGATTCCAGATCCATTTCTCTGGCTGATTTAACAGTGAATTTATCTGATGATGCCGAGATGAAAACGAAATGGCCTTTCAATGTACCATTCTGCCAGGCATTTCTCCCCATTTCTGTGGTTACAAACATTGACTCACCATCTCTTCAATTTGACTCTACTTTTTAATGGGTATAAAAATATGATAGTATGTGTAAAACAGCAAGTTTTATGGAAAGGTAAAAAGAGGCTGTGTCTCAAATAAGCACCACTTTTCATTTTACAACTATGATATCAAAAGAGACATGCACCTGACCTGGCATTTGAAAGAAGCATGCACACAGTGTGATAAAAAGTCACTGAAGGATTTAGCAAACTTGTAGTTTCAGTCACTAGGGTCCAAAGGTAAGGTTGCTGAAACAAAATGGAGAAAAAAAGGAAATCCTGCCAAGCGATAATGACCTTCTTCCCTCTGGCAAAATCATTGCGGTGCAGAAATAATAGAGAATATCCTGAATCTTTCAAGTGAGACCCTCTGATTTTTCCCTTGCTATAGCCCTGAGGCCATACCCAAGGCTGTCCTACTCTTAATAACATATCAAGGTTATAATGAATATTAAAAACTACACAAGGAGCTAAAATAAGTGGGAATGCCTCCAAGTTAAAAACAGAATAAGGAGGGAGGGGCAGCTTTACGTTAACCTGCAAAGAAGAAAGTGCTCTGTTATTTACAAAGAACTGAAATATAAATTCAGTGCACCAAAATAGTAATAATATTGAAAACTTTGCCTTTATTGTCAACATTTAAATTCCACCTGGAAGGAATCTAAGAGTGCACACAATCAAACTTCCCAACTCTTTAAAAAAAGAAATTAGACTCAGGAAAATGAAGACTTTCCCCAGCCTTCCTGTATTTCTACAAAGTAAAAACCTAAAACTAAATAACAGTTAATACCATTAAAAAGGAAAAGCTTAAGGAAAGGACATACATTTAAAAATAAAAATTCAAGTTATCTTACGCTAGGGATATCTGTCAATTTTCTGAGGGCAGGGAACAGCATGATGAAATGTTTTCTAGACTTAAAGAAACACTTATACATTGAAAAGGTTTGTATTATTCATGAAAAGAATAACTGAAAACTGTAGAACTATCATATGGTGTTCTTCACATGATAATTACAGGACATTCTACCAAGGAAGGACTGGTTTTCGGTGTCTCTAGGAAACTGGGACAACAACAGATGTTTGTCTGGCTCTAAAAGCTGACACTTAAGAGCATAGCAAAGTGTCTTAAAAAGCTCCAACACTAAATGCTGTAAAGTCACAGCCCCGAAAATGGATAAATCTAAAGCGATTATTCAGCTCAAATAAAGGAAAACAAATCCTCAATTGCATACATGGTTTTACAGCAAGGATAATCCAAGAGATCTCCTTACATAAAAGACAACATAACAGAATAGTTACGAATGAGAGGATGGAAACAGACAGAATGCCTGAGTGACATCCATTGAAATACTTCCTTTCTCTACCTTACATGCTTAGAATACTATGGGCATTTGAATTTAAAACACAAGCAACACTGGCTGGTACACACATGTATTATGTCACTGAATATCTTTTAAAAACTTGTGTTGTCCAAATAGCTGGTTTCTAAGGTATAGCAGTTTGTATAGAAGTAAAATGAAAACTACCAATCAAACCGTGGCTATAATCCCAGAACAGACTCTTGTGGGCATGTAAGAATTCTGAAAGGTTATACATGGAAATGCAGAGCTCAACAGCACCGCTTTCTATGCCTGTGGATATATAGCTTCCACATTCTTAGTTATCTCTTGAATGCATGCTTTAAATTAGTGAGAAGTTAGCACCTTTAAATGCTTGCCTGGCACAGTGCCTCCCAGAAAATATCAGAAGTTTAATAAATATTAAGCCAAACCCAGGCAGAGGCAGAATTTATTTTGCATTTTGAAGAGATAAAAAGGCAGTGTTTGGCTATCGGGAAGTCTGTAAATATGTTCAAGACTTCTAATTAGAAAATAGGGTTCAGTTACAAAACAAAGGGAGTGCGAAGTCATCTAGCATTCGGCTGCACACCTTACTGTGAAAGTGAGGGCTTTTCTCACCACTTCCTTATCAGCATCACCTTTCTAATTATTATTACCCATACCCAAAGAGTTCACTTCCCCTTTTCTGAAATGCTATTGTCAGTGGCTGCATTGTAATCTCCGTTACTGTGGTAAATAACAACCACTTTTCATTAATGTTAAGAACAAAAGCTAACACACTGACTCTGTGCAGAACAATGACCAGTTCTGAAGCTATTCACTGACAATGCCCTGTAATTTTAGCAGCCATCTCTGATGGAGCTAAAGACAGTGGACTGGAGGTGTACAGCACTGTTTAGTTTGCTTGCGGATTTGTGTAGGTTCTTCAGTTTCTCTTTTGCAACAAAAAACCCAGATAAAATAACTACTGTTACTTAGGATAACACACGGGGTCTGATGTACACCTCTACATTTAGCAGAAGTTAAAAGCTAGATGAGCCTGGATTCCAGCCTGAGTGGCCATTTGTCAAAAAAGTGCTCATCTCCAATGTCTTGTTTTCAACACATTCAAGAGATAGAGTATCAGCAGCAGCATCATTATCATCATGATCTAGGATGATCTTCAACTGGAACATTCCAGCACACTTGAGGATATTGTTGATTGCCAGCATTACTTCTGATTGATTGGTATTCATGCTATTCAAGTATTTTGAGTGATCCACATGAACTCTACATGATAAAGTTTTCTGAGGAAGTAGCAGGGTATCTTTAAAGCTTTAATAATATCTTTTTCTGCCTTTCAGCCAATATGTAACATACACACTAAGTTATCAACGTATATCCCCAAACAAGTTGCATATTCCTTTATTTAAAATGGGACTATTAGTAGACAACCACACTCCTTGAAGATTTTAGAAACAATAACTATTTCCAGATGACATGTAAGGTCAAACATTAATAAGGAAAATCTAAGTGGTTACTAATATGAATAGAGATGCATTTAATAACTTTTGGGAAATATTGGATAAGACAGATTATTTTGTGTTCCAGTTATCAGTAATTTAGTTTAATTACTTTAGATGATTATCATATCACTCATAACAACCTCTATTAGTTACTATTCATTTGTGTGATAAAATGCCATGACCAAGAACAACTTCAGGAATAAGGGATTTATTTCGGTTTATTATTCCAGAGGGATAGAGTTCCTTGATGTCAGAAAAGACATGCCATGGTAGCAAAATAGGAAGCTGACCAATCACATTTTCATCCATACACAGGAAGCAGAAAGAGAGAATGGGAAGTGAGACAGGTTTTATGCTCAAAGCTCACCTCCTGTGGCATACTTCCTTCAGCAATACTCTACCTACTGAAGGTCCCACAAGTACCCCAAACAGCAGCACTGGGAACTAAGTATTCATGCACATTAGCTTATGGGGCACACGTTCAAGTGCAACTGATACAGTACTGATTCATTATATGAAAATAATTGTTTCTATTTTTCAGAATATTTTACATAGTATATACTACTATTTTTTAAAGAAAGTGAGTTTTATTTTAACTCATAGTTTGTCATGATGGAGAAGCCTTAATGGCAGGAGTTTTAAGGTTCTCAGCCTGTCTTTTCCTTTTTATTCATCCCAGGTAAGCAGCCAATGGATGGTGGTGCCCACAACTGTGGTAGATATTCTCACCTTTATTAACCTAATATTTAAAAAATTATGGCCGAGGATTTAGCTCAATGGTAGAGTGCTTGCTTAGCAAGTGCAAGGTCCTGGGTTTGATCCTCAGCTTCAAAAAAAAAAAAAAAAGAAAACCACATATGTCCTTAACAGATATGCCCATTGTGATTCTAAATCTTATCAAGTTGGCAAACATGATTATCTATCATACATACTTTATGCCATGTAACATGTATCATTCTGCTTCCGCATAACCTGAGGACCAGCTAGCTGAAGATAGAATTCATATTCTTCTCTATGCCTATTGATTCATTGATTTATTCTAACATTCTGTGCTATCTGAATAGCCTTTTCTTAAATGTTTATCCAATTTTTTAAGATTATAATATAGGTATATCATTTCCCACTTCCTTTTCCTGTTTAAAAAACCCCTCCCATATATTACTTAGGTTATTATGTATGAGATTTTAAGAAACTGGATATATTTTTAAAAGTTGTCAAGAAAGAACGGTAAGTTGTGATTTGTTTTTTTAAAGCGTAACTGTTAGTGACAATAAACACTTCATGATCTTAGCACTTGGGAAGCTGAGGGAGGGGCCACTGATTCCAGGCCAGTCAGAAGTGCAGATGGAGACTGTCTCAAGATGGAAAACAACAAACCCAACAACAAAAGAGAAGTACTCTCCCACGATAGCAACCAACCGAAACAGTAAAAAATATTCCGTTCATAGTTAGAGCTTGACTGCCACCTACAGGGGAATTTTCAAACCCTTTCTACCGTCCATTTCCAAGTCTATCTGACTTTAACTTCAATGAAAAGTGGAATTATGAAAACATTCAATTGCCCCCGTTAAAGATCACTTTTGCAAAAACCTAAATTTTCTGTTAAGATGATCACCAATGAAGTTCTATGCATCAATCCCTATGCCTCCATACAGCTTGAAGAACTACAGACTGATCTTTATCCCCTGCATGCTAGATTCCAGGAGCTTATTTTAGGCATATTATAAGGCACTCAGATGAACAATTCATAGTTTGCTGACACTCATATAAATGTCCACAAGTTGTGATGATGATGATGATGATGGTGATGATGATGATGATGATGGTGGTGGTGGTGATGGCAGTGGCAGCAGTGGTGATGGTGGTGAGCGTGAATGCTTTAACCAAAGTTGTGTCTAGGCAGAGAGTGAAACATTTATGTGTGGTACAAGATGAATGACAAGGGTTTGAAGATGATTGGTTAGAAAATATCTTCTTGTAGATGTAATAATAATATTTCAACAATGCAAACCGGAAAATGCATTTAGAATATGTCCAGCCTATCATACCTGCTCACACCTGTCTAGTCACAAATTAAAATAACTGTGCAAACCACAAAAAAATTAGCAAATGACCTACTCCTCCCTGCTTGAGAGACAGCTGTTTCCTTATCATTGTAGCTGTAAACCTTCTCTAGACATTTCTCCTTCCAAAGAAGCTTTACTGAGACCATTATCGCAATACACCCATTTCCTGGCAGCATTGAGTAAAAGTATAGACTGGTTTCCTCAGCCTACACAAGGAAAAGACCACTTTTATTTAATGTGTTCTTGTATAGTGCAAATATTTTTGCTTTAAAAACCGTTTGCTTAAAAAGACATTTCTCTTAGGAATCTCTCTCTGGTCCTATGGCTTTGGGTTATTGCTATAAATGGGAATGCCTTGCTGGTATATGCTGCAGTATTTTCAATTAAACTTGTAAATTGGGCATAAAAGGTTTGATTTATGGGTACTAAATGGAAGGCAGTAAGAACTTTTCAAATACTCCTCATTAAAAGTAAGTTGGTTGCTTAGTTATTCTCTTCTTTCTCCATTAGCTTCAATATAGATTTTTAACTTAGTATTCCATATTCACCATGACATACACATCATTCAATAAATCCAAGGGCACATAACCCAGAAAAACATTCAACATAAAGGAAACTACAGCACTTAACTTGATATCCTGGAAAATCAGACTTGAAAGCTACCATCTCAGCCTACAAAAAGTAAAATGTAACCCATAATAAAAGCCAGAGCTACCAGCTGGGATGTCTGGTTCAATAACTGTCAGATTCTATAAAATACAAGGAAATGAGGGGTTGCCAGCAAATCTCTGCATGGGCTGGACTCCCTCACAGCTCCTAGGAAACAGCTTTGCTAACATCTTGGACTTAGATTTCTGTATCTAGAAGTACATGAATACATTTGTTTTTAACGCCAGTTTTTGGTTAGTTTCTTCCAGTAGCTGTGGAACACAACTATATTTCATATCTGTTCCCTTAGAACTCAGTAGCTCACTAGCTGAGGAAGGGCTGAGTGTGAAGGGGAGGGAAAACAGAATAGTAGCCCCTGACCTTTACAGGTGTCCAGCCTACAGAATAAGCCAGAAGGTCTGGAAACATTGATATTTTGGGGTTTCCTATAGTTTGACAGGAAATAACCACCCAAGACCCGTCTAAGAAAGATAATAATGCCTCTGAATTGGAAATAAAAGCCTGGAAAATCGAAATGCTAAAATACATCTTAAATATAAATGAGGAAGGACCATTGAGTAAAATCCAGTTATTGACAAAAATTCTGTTTTTCTCTATAAGGGTACAAAGCTAATGTGTTGTTTTAGTAAAAAATGTTTATTTAAAGAAATCCATCAGACACTGTATTTGGACTTCAATCCCTCTTTTTCTGTCTTCCATCTTAGTGACCTAACTTGCGATTCTCCTAAGTTGAGAAACTTAAAGCAATCAGAGAAGTTCTCCAAAGTGTTGCTATCACACCTGCTACCTTCTCACTCTACCTAAAGCTTTCATTCTCTCCTTTCACTGTGGGTGAATCCTGTCCCAATTCAACCTCTCCAGTTTCTCTACTGTCCCTGTGAAATCCCTCAAATTTTTCTCCTTTCTGCAGATCTACATTTTCTATTATTTCTACATAAATACAAAGGAAATTCTTCTCAGCAATGGCTCCAGTTTCGTGGTTACCAAACTATGGTGCTCAGCCCAGTGTCTTTGGGCAGCTTTGGGAGAATACAATTACCAGGTTCTATACCTGCCTATGAGCTAACACCTCCACAATGGAACCAGCATTAAAATTTAAGGGCCAAATTTCTAGAATCAGAGGCCCATCTTTCCAGCAACAGTTGTTCTCTGCTTTGCATGTTTCCAATTTTCATCCTTTCCTATCTTTATGTTGCTTCATATCAAATATTACCTCTCTGAAGTCTATGTGATCTGTACTCTGTAGACCTGATGATTCTTGTTCTTTGTCTAGCTGAATTTTCTCAAAATTATTATTCATTTGTTGGGTAAATCTTTCTTCATTTTCTGCTATTTAATTCACTTGAGCCAGGATTCTACTAATTCCTTTCCACTGAAATGGCTTTGATCAAGATCTCCAGTGACCACTATGTGACTAAATTCATTATCAGGATGACAATGAGATTCTAGCTGAAAACTTCCTTTTCTTGAAACACTAGCTTGCAGTTCCTGGCTCTTTGTGCCTGCTGTGTACTCATGCTGACTCTTGGTCTTGAGTGATCCCTTCAGCTCACCCACCACCAAAGGAACCAATTTTCCAAGCCTCAATTCTGAGGGAATCAAACAATGGGACATCATGAAGCTGAAAAGCTTCTGTAAGGCAAAAGACACTGTCAATAGGAAAACATAGCAGCCTACAGAATGGGAAAAGATCTTCACCAACCCTACATCCAACAGAGGGCTGATTTCCAAAATTATAAAGAACTCAAGAAACTAAACATCAAAAAAAAAAAAAAAAAAAACAATTAATCCAATTTGTTAAATGGGGTACAGATCTAAACAGAGAATTCTCAACAGAAAAATCTCAAGTGGTGGAGATACACTTAAAGAAATGTTGAATGTCCTTAGCCATCATAGAAATGTAAATCAAAATGACTTTGACATTCCATCTTACACTTGTCAGGATGGCTATGATCAAAAACACAGTAACAACTTATGCTGGAGATGTTATGGAGCAAGGAAAACATGCTTCCATTGCTGGTGGGAGTGCAAACTTTTACAGCCACTTTGGAAATCAGTATGGCAGTTACTCAGATAATTGGGAATCCATCTGCCTTAAGATCCAGCTATACTACTCCGGGGCATACACCCAAAGGATGCTCAATCATACCACAAGGACAACTGCTTAAATATGATCATAGCAGCATTATTCATAATAGCCAGCAGCTGGAGACAAACTAGATGCCCCTCAAGCAAATAATGGATAACAAAAAGGTGGTATATTTGCACAATGGGATATTCATCAGTTGTTAAGAACAATGACATCATGAAATTTGCAGGCAAATGGATGGAACTAGGGAAAATCATACTGAGTGAGATAACTCAGACCCAGACAGACAAACATGGCATGTAGTCACATATAAGTGTAAAGGATAAACATGTTACAATCCACAGACCCAGAGAGGCTAGATAACAAGGACAGCCTAAGGGAGATAGAAGATACCCCATGGGTGGACTGGGGATATGTGGAGATGAGAATATGAGGGACAGGTTGGGTGGTGACTGAAGAGGGAGAGTAGTAAAAGAGATAACTGGAAGAAAGGGCTGCATTTCATGGTCAGGCAAAAACCTGGTGCAAGGGAAATTCCCAGGAATCTACAAGGACGACTCGAGCTAAGACTCTTAGGAATAATGGATGTGCATCCTGAACTAGCTATCTCCTGTGACCCATTAGGACTTCCATTAGAGTTACTGGAAAGCTGACCCAGCCACACAACCTTTGACCTACAGTCTGTCCTGCCTGTGGGATGTGCAGATGTGGGGGGAGTGGGAGGATGGTACAGTTGGCACAGAGATTGCAGAAATGGCCAACCAATGACTGGTCCAGCCTCAGACACATACCATGATAGTGAGCCTATCCCAGACACTACCTAGAGTGCCAGAACCCAGAGGCTGGATGGCCCAGAGACCTAGGATAGAATCAAACACAACTGGAGGAAAAGAATAGTCAGTGTAACAATGCCTAATAATATTCTGCTATACTCATAGATTGGTGACTACCCCAATTGTCATCAGAGAGGCTTTATCCAATAACCAATGGAAATAGATGCACAGATCCACAACCAAGCACTGGGTCAAGTGTAGGAAATCCTGCTGAAGAGAGGGAGGAAGGGTTATAGAAGCCCGGAGGTTCAAGGACATCACAAGGAAACCTACCAAAACAACTAACCTGAGCTCATAGGAGCTCACAGAGTCTAGACCAATAACCAGGGAGCCCGCATGGGAACTGACCTAGGCACTTTACATACATATGACAATTATGTAGCTTGGTTTACTTGTGGAACTCCTAGCAGGGGAACAGGGACTGTCCCTAACACTTTGGCTGGCTTCCTCATACTGGACTGCCTTGCCTAGCCATAATACAAGGGGCAGATCTTAGTCCTACTGTAACTGTATATGCCATCCTTTGTTGATACCCATGGGAGGCCTGCCCCATTCTGAACAGAAACAGAGGAGGAGTGAATGGATTAAGGGGGAAGGGTTGTGGTGGGGGGAGGGAATGGGAAGAGAGGAAGGAGGGAAAACTGCCATCAATAAATAAATACATTTAATCAAAAATATATATATTCTTTGTTCCCAAATGATCCTATAACCTGAAATGTTTACTTTTGAATGATGTTAAGGAATTGGATTCCCATTCTGTAGGGTACACCTTCTGATTAGAGAAAATATTAAATCACTTTGAAGATAATATGAGCGTGTTCTTCCTTAAAAAACAGAAAAGACGGCTGGACGGTGGTGGCGCACGCCTTTAATCCCAGCACTTGGGAGGCAGAGGCAGGCAGATCTCTGTGAGTTTGAGGCCAGCCTGAGCTACAGAGTGAGTTCCAGGAAAGGCACAAAGCTACACAGAGAAACCATGTCTCAAAAAACCAAAAGAGAAAAAAAAAAATCAAGTCACTTCAAAGTTCTTACATAGTATAGGAATAATGTTGGCATGTTATGATAAAAATTGAAGCATCTCTCCTTTAAACTTTTTCCAGTAAACTCACTTTGTTTAGGCATTTGAGAAAATAGAAAATGCAATTAATAACCACAAAGAAGGAATTAATCTCTGCTAAGTGAAGTAAGATTTCAGTCCAGAGACAGGATGATCAAAATTGCTTATAAGAACATTTTGCCCCATATCTACTCATAGTCAGTAGTTCTGGTTTTATGAATGGCAAAGCCTTAGGCTATGTATGTGGCACTGTCAGTGTATTGATAGTTGTTGCTAAGTATAATATTTAAATATTACACAAAAATCAAGCTTGTATGATTAACATAAATATAATAAGTATGTGGAAGAGATTAAATGCTATATACAGAAATAGTTGGTCAGCAAGCAAGAAACGTGTACCTGAATAAAACCAAAGGGTGTTCACATCAGTGCTGTGATTGCAGCAGGTAGTTTAAGGCAGGAAGATCCCAAGTTTATGGCCAGTATAGACTACATAATAATGTACACAATAATGTTCAACACACACACACACACACACACACACACACAAGAGGAGAAACAGACAGAAAGACAGACGGAGAGAATGCAGGTGTAGCATCTATGAAATCTATGAGAAATGTTAGTAAAGAAAAGATTTCCAGAAACTGGATTGATTTTCAAGAACAAAACTGAATTACTTCTAGTAATTGTGTGCCTTATTTAAAGAAAAATCACAAATCTGTCAGAATTAACATTGACTTTTCCTATTCTCCTGACTTAGTGAAATTGCATAAGCTCTGTAGTTGAAGAACAAATTCCAAAAGCTTTCTTAGAAAGAAATGTTGAAATTTTATATAATATAGTTGACAAGAGTCATATTTTCTGCCCTGATTTAGGTAAATTTGGAAAGATTCATAACACATAAATAGATCATGCAGGGAGCCTGGTAATGAGAGTGTGGGTCCTGTTATAAGAAGAAACACCTTGCCCCTATGTCATGATGACAGTCCACTTTACTTTGTTCTTCCAAGCTTCTTCCTCAGAGTACCTGCTTTTGACAGTAATTGGGAGGGTAGAAGAGAATGATTCACTTAAAAATATTGTTATCATAACTTTGTTATGACTTCTACCGTCTCTACTGTGAATCTCACTATGCACCAAAATATCTCACTCTGTCAGCCACTGACTATCCACAAGAAAGACACGGATCCTTGCCTGGAACAACGATGATGACAATAACACCTCAGATCAGCCTGTTCTAAAAGTAGAACCCTGGATTCTCACACATTCTAGCACAAGGAGCAGTAGGGATGGTGAGGGTGGGTGGTAAGAATGTAAGACTCCCAAGAGATAAACCAGAGGATGCAGATTGCACATCAGATTGAGAATCCACACACAGCGCTCAGCAAAATTTCATTAAGAAGCTAGATTTCTAGAGAGAGGATTTGAGAGTGATTTTCATGGCATGTTTATTAAAGTCTGGTGGAACAAAATTAATATGGAGATGAGAACAAGAAAAGATAAAAGTTACTTCAAAAATATAACACTCACCCCAAAACTGGGACAACTCTCTCTGGTTAGCACACTTTGATGGCACATTGCCCAGTCCCATAATTCTATACCTAGAATTCCGTAGAAAGCCTTCGGAAAACGGGAATGGTAGAGCACACCATAATCACAGCACCTAGAAATCTGAAATAGGATAATTCTAAGTTTAAGACCAACTGGGTGAGATAGCCAAACCCTATCTTAAAAAAAAAAAAAATCCTGAAGTCTCTAAAAGGACATGTGCATTATAGGTCTTCTAATTTTTTAATGATTTATTTTTTATTTCATGTGTATTGGTATTTTGTCTGCATGTATGTCCATGTGAGGGTCTCAGATCCCCTGGGACTGGAGATAGAGGCAGTTGTGGATGCTAGGAACTGAACCTGGGTCCTCTAGAAGAGCACCCAGTAAGTATTCTTAACCACTAAACTACCACTCCAGCATCCTATATTACAGGTTTTATAGCCACAAACATCTCAACTTTTCAAATAATAGATGGAATTTTTATCTAAGTATAAAATACACTTCCTGGGTTTGAAGAATGGTAACATCCCTCTTTCTTTCTCTCTCTCTCTTTCCCCTCACCTGCTCCACTTCAACCACCAGAAATTTGTCCTTAGTGTTACATAACAGCTAGAATTGAAGACTACAGTACAGAATTTCAAACGTTTAACCAATGATTCCCTTGAGAAAGCTGAGTCAGCACAGACTCTAATATCAAACAACAGCAAGGATGTCTTCATCCCATTTTACTAAGAGTCGGGGTAAATTTTCAACCCCTGTAACTCATGTTCAGCATGTAGTTATTTTAAAAGTTTTTTCTTAGCATGACCTTATGCAAATGCTATCTTAAAAACAAATCCCTGCAGTAGTATTAAAGAATGGATTGGAAATGAGAGGACAGAGGCAGAGAAACTATTATGACGTCAATGCTGCATTCCGAAGTGTTCATGAGGGATAATGAAGATAGATGAGATGGTGTACAATAATCAATAAATCACAGTGACCTTTAGAAGATGAGTGGATGGAAGGGCTGAGGAGTCAGAGATCTCAAATTTCAATCTAAACATAGGAATAGAGAGAAGATCCACGTTGAAGGAAATGTTTCATGCCTATTTTGAGACCCAATACAATTGGAGTGGAATAGTCACTTCTGATGTGAAGTAGGCATGGAACAGAGTTTATAAGGAGACAGCACCGGAAAAAGACTTGACTATTATAATCCTGGAAAAGTCAAGTGTTTTTAAAAAAATGCTTCAAAATACTTGATTTTCCCAGTTCACTTTTTATAAGACAAGAAAGTTGGTTAAGATGCTATTATGGGATAAAACTTAACGAAGAGTGTTGGGTTCAGCCCTTTACAGTCTTTTCCCAGAGTTCCAGAAGAGACACTATCAGCAGCAAAAACTAATTAAGCTGAGGGATGTCGAATCAATCCACATATATACGAAGCTCTTTAGTCCATTCACTTTATTCTTCTGAGTCAGTTCTCTCTCTACACAGATTCATTTTCTGTTCTCACACTTAGCTCCTTTCTTGCCTGATTTTCTCTACATTTTTCTGCTGTTTTTCTCTTAACTCTAATCTTAGCTCTCCCCCATCTCATCTAGTCCCTTCCCATCTAGTTCTTTCCCAATCTCTTTATGTTCTATCTTAGTATGCCCATCTTAGTTCTTTTCCATCTAGTTCTTCCTCAGCTAGTTCTTTCCATCATATTCTTCCTAACTTAATTCTTCCTCATCTTAATTCTTCTCAAGTCTCTGAGATTTTCAGTTATATACTCATGCAAGCAGCAATACTCTGGCCAAGGCAAGGTCACCAGGCTTGAATTCTCTCAGGGGCAACAGGAGGGGTGATAAGATCCACACCAAGAGCAGTAATTGTCAGCTATCATTAGCAACCCCAAAGGGAAGTGACTAATGGGGAAATGAATCAACTAAGGGCTAAATTGGGTTAATAGATTGAAAAAGGTCATTTCTGTGCTCAAACTATGTTCTTAGAAGTGGTTAGGCAAAATGTTAAGATTCTGTAAGTCACTAAGTCATGAGTGAAAATAAAACTGCCTTTTTTTTTCTTTTGGTGCTGAAATCTGTCTAAGCTGTGCCATTTTCTGGCAGGGCAGGGGAAGTGTAGTTAGCCTGCATCTGAGTTAATTGCTAAAGGGATATCTAGAACTAGAGAGAGCACTTAGAAGAAAGGAGGGTTAAACTTAATTAGCACATCTGCCTGACCTGGGCAGTTGTCTCATTGTAAATTTTTACCTTCTCTCAGGAACTAACAGATAGTCTGGATGCTTATCTATCTACATTTTGTTTTTAAAAAGTCCGGGAAGTATCTAAGACAAAATATTTTTGTTGGGAGATAGTCCTGGCTGGATGTTGCTAATGACGATAATTACAGGAAGGCCTGAAATTGGGGGTCTTAGCTGTGTGACTGTTGTTGGGGGGTGTTATCCCAATACTCCAACTGTGTAGGGGAAATTTTGCCCAATTAATGATTAACTGCACTGTTAGATGTTCTTGGGAAAAGAATCAAATGGGAAAGCTACAGTAGCACACAAGAAATTCGTTGTAGGAAACAGCTGATACATTCAAGAGCCAATGTCACCAAGACTCCTTGAATCTTGGCTTTATCCTCTGGAAGGGATCCTAGCTTCTTCCAGGAATTAGCTTTGCCACAGTCAGCTGAATTCCTACTTCATATTTCTGTGGCTCATAGCAAAAACTTTTATTAAAAAGTCTACATCTGAGCTAGTTTATTCTGAATCTTCCATTCCTTAAATTCCCACCAATACTATTCTAATTACCTATGATTTAATCATTTATCACTCATTTTAGCTGTATTTTGCTGTAATTATGTTCTCAGAAAATCAGAATACATGTACAGCATAATTTTTCATTTATAAATGTAGATTCATTACAAAATGGCAATATACAATATGCATTTACCAAATAAGTAAGTAACTTAGTATTATTTCAACTAAAATTATTTTTCTGTAAATTCTTCATGATTTTTACTCAGGTAAAACACAATGGATTTGGTGAGCTTGGTTGTTTCAATTATTTCTTTTTAGAAATAATGTGTAGAGTCACTAATTAAAATTCACACTCCTGCTGGGCAGTGGTGGTACACACCTTTAATCCCAGCACTTGGGAGGCAGAGCTGGGTGGATCTCTGTGAGTTTGAGGCCAGCCTGGTCTACAGAGCAAGATCCAGGACAGGCACTAAAGCTACACAGAGAAACCCTGTCTCAAAAGAACAAAAAAAAAAAATTCACACTCTACATTATTCTCATAAAACAAATAGCTTTGTTTGTTATATTTTTTATGTAAAGGATTTCTGTTTATAAAAGATTCCAATCATGATAACAAAGTTAATCTAATTTATAAAATAGTAATTTTGATAATGCACTTAACACATCAGATTGCTCTTATGAATTATGTAAGACATAATTCAGTAATGAAAAAGTGATTGTTTTAGTTAGGGTTTCTATTACTGTGATGAAGCACCATAACCAGAAAGCAAGTTGGAAAGAAAGGAATTATTTGGCTTAGAGTTCCATATGATAGTCCTTCATTGAAGAAAGTCAAGACAAGCACTCAAGTAGGGATAGAACCTTGAGGTGGGAGCTGATGCAGAGGCCATGGAAGGGTGCTGCTTACTGGCTTGCTTCCCTTGGCTTGCTCAACCTACTTTCTTATAGAATCCAGCACTATCACCTCGGGGATAGCACTACCCACTAGGGGCTGGTCCCTCCCGCATTGGTCACTATATGAGAAAATCCTTACAGCTGGATCTCATGAAGACATTTCCTCAACTGAGGCTCCTTCCTCTTTGATGACTGTAGCTTGTGTCAAATTAACACACAAAACTGGCCAGTACAGTGATAACATGAGAAAACATGAAAAGAAACTGAACAACAATTTAAATTCAGTAATAAGTATAATTCATTAAGAAAATTCATAGCCAATAGCTTAGTCAGAAAAAGTTACAAAGATATTATTAACTGAAAGTATGCGCAAATTGCATTTGCTTTCAGGAAAATTCAAACTAAATCTTCCATGACCTATCACTATATATGCACCAACATAGCTCAAGAGAAAAATGTGGTATCCACCCCAAGCATGCCAAGAACAATATGGCACCCAAGGATGTCAGCAATATGTCATGCAAGCATGCCAAGGAAATATAGCAATGGGAACTTACACTGTTTCTAGGACAATGAGTGGGTGCACTTCATTGTAAAAAGCATTTGGTAAACTACTCATTTGAAAATGCATATTTTCAAATCCTTATACCAGGATTGTATAAGTTTGCTCTTAGGTATATCAACAACATATACATACATACAGCTTCATGTCCATCCTCATCCCTGAGTATATAGTGACTTTGATTAAGCATATTCACTAGACAGTAAAAACTCCTATGTCATAAGTTAAGATAGCATCAAAGAGGACTCGTATTTTAGTGAACTCATAAATGTAACTTTTCTGTGCTGTCAATCTTCTGTGTTTGACCTAGACATTGATTACCTGGACATGTAGCATTTATTGTGCTACATATAAATGCATACACACACACACACACACACACACACACACACACACACACACATATATATATATATATATATGCTACCCTTCAAAATGAAAAGAATGTCCTGGGAGAAAAGTATTGCCAAATTAATTTTTTGACTGATTTTTTTTTGTTGTTGTTTTTGGTTTTGGTTTTTGGTTTTTTGAGACAGGGTTTCTCTGAGTAGGTTGTGCCTTTCCTGGAACTTGCTTGGTAGCCCAGGTTGGCCTCTAACTCACAGAGATCCGCCTGGCTCTGCCTCCCGAGTGCTGGGATTAAAGGCATGTGCCACCACTGCCCGGCATGA
This sequence comes from Onychomys torridus, assembly GCF_903995425.1. Lineage (NCBI taxonomy): Eukaryota > Metazoa > Chordata > Mammalia > Rodentia > Cricetidae > Onychomys > Onychomys torridus. The sequence continues at coordinate 31,246,283 of NC_050459.1, read as the reverse complement.
CTGATGTTTTTAATTAACCCATTTCTAATTATTTCTAAATAAAGATCAAATGTTACTTGAGCAGACAGGTATTTCAAGTTTATGAAGGTAATAACACTGTCAATGATTTATGTGGAACTCAGAAACCCATACCATTCACACAATAGAGGCCTAGCAACTGTTTTTTATTGGTTAGAAACCAAGGGTATTACAAAACAAAATCCTATATGGAGGTAATCTGTGCTTTTTTCCAGGTTATTACACATTCTTCACAGAAATGTATTCAGTTCCAAGATTCTTGTAATTCAAGAAAGAAAAATGAAGCTTGGAATGGAACCTAGTAGGCAATCTGACTAGTCAGAATTAAATCCTGAAGAGAGAAGGAGGAAGGAGGAAAAAGAGTAAGAAGAAAAAGAAAGAGAAGGAAAAGGAGGAGGGATGGGGAAGAAGGAAGGATGGAACGGGGCAAGGGAAGAGGGATGAAGGGATGGGAGGGAAGAGAAGAAAGAGAAGGGAAGAGAAAGGAAGGAAGAAAAAAGAAAGTGAGAATTCGAATCAATGTTGCGTTGATTTGGAAATTTTACCTTGAAATTGTTGTTTTCTCCTTGCATCATATGATGGATGTTCTCCTCTAAGGAAACCAAGGCCATTCGTGGCAGGAAGTTCCCTTGAGAGCTACAAGTGAATATTTATCGAAAGCAAATTCTATTGCTGTCAGAGCATGTTCTGATAAGCAGCATATAGGCAGCCCAAACATCTGTACATAACCAATTAACGTGAGTCTTGGAGGGTCATGAGTTCTCCAACACTGCTTGGAAAGTGAGCTGAGAGCTTTAAGGCTTCTAGGAAGAAGGTTGGGTGCACGGGGACCTGCTCTTGTCTCTGAAGTAGGACCAAAGACTGCATTCTGCTCTGAGCAAAGAAAATCAATGTGAAAAGCGACCTCTTTCTTTTTTATATCCCGTGGGTAATGATAAAATGTAGAACGGGAAAAAAAATTGAAAACCTTACTAGGTTATTAAAGGGCTTATATCGCCCTTGAAGCATGGGGTCCAAAGTTACTTGTTTCTGTAGAACAAAAGGAAAAGTCTGGGCTTTGAATTGGGGTTTAATAGAGCTTGAAGAAATAACAAAGTAAGGGAAGAGCCTGCCAGGTCAAACGCATGCGCCAAGACAGTGATTGGAAGAAAGCACCTGTCCATGGGAGGCATTCAAACCAAAAGAAACCAAATTGACCACCTGGAATGGCCAGGCACTGCAAGGAAACACAAATTGTACATTCAATGCGGGCCCAACTACACAGGTAAATCAAACAAAAATCCCATGATCTATCTGTCTTTCTTTTTGTTTCCCCATAAAATGCAACAGCGTTCTCTGGTTCAGAATTGCTCCAAGCACAGCTGGCGTCTATTTTAATTTCTTAAAGCCCTGAAACGGAGCAAGGAACCTTTGCTGTGTGTCAGTTTTTTTGTTTTTCTCCAATTGTCCAGTTCCTTGACTGAGGGCCAATGCTCCCCTTGAGATCCTGCAATCAGAAAAAGAACGCCCCCCACCTCCCAATCCTGAATCAGGAGGCAGCCACTCCCAGGTCTCAGATGCTTCCAGGGTGTAGCCTGGGTAAGGCTTCACTTTGCCACACAGTGCTGGAACTCTGCAAAATGTCAAGTACTTGTTAGGAAACAGGGCACTGCCTGTGGCTCCCAGGCTCACGCTGAGGATGGAGTTGCCCCATCCTCCAGGATTGCCTCATTGTCACTGTGGGAAGGCAAGCCAGGCCAGTAAAGCTTTCAACAGCCACAACCCCTAACACAGTAAATGGAATTTGACTCAGTGCACTGCCATGCACAGTTACCAAAACCAAGATTCTAAGTCTCCTCTTTAATTCCACAAATTAGACAGCATTATTAATTGATACAGTTAATATTTATTTAGATTTGCCTACACCTCTACCACCTTCCAGCTGCCTATGCTTGCCTCTCCTCTCTTGTGGGTCATTTTTCTTCTCCTGAACCACACTCGTTTAAAGTTCCCCAGGTATATTCTGTCGTAATAAACATTCTCCACTCTCATTTGTCCGAAATGGTCTTTATTTCACCTTCATCCTTGAAACATTTTCCCCAAGTCTACCATTCTCTACTGATAGTTAATTTCTCTCTCTCTCTTTTAAATCTATTATTCCACAGCATTCCGCTTCCTCCACTTCTATTAAAAAGAAAAGCATCAATCTAACTGCCATTCCTGTATGTGTAACCCATTTTTCACTTTGGCAGCTTTAAGATCGTTGAGTTTTTCTTTGATTCATTTCTACCCTGAATATAAGGATTGAATTTATTTTCATACATATAATTTCTATCCCTGTGTCTTATTGTCCTTTATCAGTTCAAAATGTTCTACAACATTCACCTGGTTTTGCCTTATAAATTATTACACTTTGTTATTTTTTTCTTCTCACTTGCTAATGAGTTTAGATTATAATCATATCAGACTGTCTCAATGTTCTATTTCTCTAAGAGGGCTGGGTATAGCTCAGTGATGTAGCACTTGTCTAGAATGTGGAAGGCCCAGAATTTTATCTCAGGCACTAGAAAAAAAAAAAAGAAGAAGAAAGAAAGGAAGAGGGGGGGTGTGGGGTGCAGTAAGAAGCCATGAGACAGGAAGCTACAGATCCAGCCTCAGTGTATCTTTTGATCCTACTGAACAGGAGGATGCACTGCTTATGTGCAACATTAGGAAAGGTGAGTATAGTCCTCACCTCTGTCTGTGCAACAGACAGAGACCATCACAGAAAATCACAACCAATCATAATGCAGAGCTGTGGAGCCTACTCCCAATGGACATATCTACAAAACAACTCCCACATCTAAGGCTGAGGCATCATTGTAAGACCAGAATGTGGGGAATGAGATTATGTCTCCCAGTCATGTCAGAAACTATACCCGCAAAGTCTCACCGACATAGCTGCCTAAACATGAGCTGAACAAGGACAGCAGCAATAGCCATGATAAAGTGAATGGGGGGAAAGATCATCAAGTCTCAACTACACAAAGAACTACAGGAAACTAAAGAATACTGAGTAGGATAGTCTTCCCAGCAAGGAGCACATCAGACACCTAAAATGTAGCAGAACAGAATTCAGCTTTTTGTCATTTCTCCTAACATTCTTGCAATTATGTGTGGTGGTGTCCTTGAAATATCACCTGTGGGAATGAGTCAAACCTTTTCTTAAATGTTTTTCTTCAAAGCTTTTGCAGTCACTTATTCTAGATGATTGTCAATCTTTTAAGAATAGAACATAAAATAATTAAGAAATTATATACACATATGACAGAGCATTCTCAAAGGACATGATTATTTGTAACCTCTCTACTTCAAGTATAGACTGAAAGGCGTGGCTTCTCATTCTCCTAGTTAAGAGTGTGATAGTGTCCCATCTTCTTCCAAAGTGGGGTTAGGAAGCCATCAAGAGTCAAAGACTTAAACACACAGAAAATGGCATTTGTAACTAAGACCTGGGTCAATTTGGTCATGGGTATTGAAAAGATGAGAGATCACTTCATACCCAGAGACTCTCTCTCGTTTTGTAGACATTTTTATGAACTATGATGTTTAATTTTGATTATGTCCTTGATTTGATAAATGTTTAGGTCATTATTGGGCACATTTGGCGTTCATCTTTCTAAGTACTTCCAAACAGTTTTAACAGAGACAGGAAGCAGTCAGAAATGTGTACAGCACTATCTCATGGACTGAGACGCAGCTCTGAATAAAAGAGGAGAAGCAGGAAGTTCACAGGCATCACCTCCCTTCTGCCTCCGGGCAAGTACAAGAAAGAGACTGCTCCCAGCACCACCTTCATGGTACCTCCAGGGCACTGTGAGTTCCTCTGAACTGTAAGCCAGAACTACCCACACCCACACCCACCCCTACCCCACTCCCACCCCACCCTTACCCCCACCCACACCCCTACCCCTCTTCTTTAAGATACTTTCTGCCAGCTATGTATTTGGTCACAATCCTTGACAAATACCCTTAGCAAGTACCTGCTCTTCTTTCGCCTGTCAGTTATATATACCTGCTACTCTGCCCCTGTTTTTATTTTATTTTATTTTTTTGAGGGGGGTGGGGTTCAAGACAGGATTCCTCTGTGCAGTTTTGGTGCTTGTCCTGGATCTCACTCTGTAGACCAGGCTGGCCTTGAACTCACAACGATCCGCCTGGCTTTGCCTTGCCCCTGGTTTTTATAAACACTCCATAGAAGTTTCCTACCAAGGATGGATGACACTGCTTCATGGTGAATGGACACTGCTTTCACTTTCACTTTCCGTGGCTCTTTCCCAACACCCACTCATCTTTATCTCCCAAACCACAATATTGTGATTACTAAGACTCCAAACAAGGCAGTTTGAGTTGCTGTTGTTGTTTGGTTGTTTGGTTGGTTTTAAGCTTGAACTTACCAACACCATTGAGGAGACGACCACTTTTAGGCAGATGCTTCAGGTCTTTATTCAACGGTCAGCAACTTCTTAGAATTTGTTGTAATTTCTCATAATTTCTGTCTCATGAGGGATTCCCAAGTGTTCTTTCCTTTTTTATCTGTATCTTTATTCAGATTTTCTTACTCTACTCAAAATTTTTGTGAATACCAATAGTGTTATATTTGGGTGGGGGAAAACATCAGTCTAGATTAATGCTAGAAATAGAAATTCCTGTTCTCTTTAAAATTTGCAAATGTATACAGTAATCTAAATTTCTTTGAAAAAAAAGTGGAAGGAAAATGACTAAATTCTCATTTCCATAATATAAAATATATATTTTATTACAAAAAAAAAAAAAACCTGGAGTGTGACTACAGTGGAAAACCAGAAGCAAATAACATTATAAAAACAAAAGAGATACTTACTTCACTGATATTGGTTTCAAATGCATGGAACCTATATCAGCTGAGTTCTGACAAAGGCCCTACCAACTGCAGTAATACTGTGGCACAGACACATATGTTATCTCATGAGTTGGAGTTACAAGATGCATTTGAAAGTCATGCCTCCAAGGACAATGGTTTACCTCCAAAATGACAAATCATCACGTCTCAGCAGCGCCAAGCTTTGTAATAAAATGAACACTTTGGGAAAGATTCAAATTCAACAATTAAGTGATATGAAACTGTAGCAACATTAATCTATAACACCTAGTCTATACTGATGAACAATGACAAATGGCCCTAGATTTCCCTTTGGGGCAGATGCCGTGGTTCCCTCAATTACCTTCGTGTCTGAGGGTGTGGCTTTTCTAATAGCTTCATTCTCTGGTTATTCTCCATCTCTTTTTGAAATGGTGACTGTACTGGCTAGTTTTATGTCAACTTGACACAAGCCAGAGTCATCAGAGATGAGGGAGCCTCCATTGAAACAAAATGCCTCTGTAAGATCTGGCTATAAAGCATTTTCTTAATTAGTAATCAATGAAGTAGAGCCCAGCCTATTATGGGTGGTGCCATCTCTGGGCTGGTGGTCCTAGGATCTATAAGAAAGCAAGCCATGGAGAACAAGCCAGAAAGCAGCACCCCTCTGCATTGTGGCCTCTGCATCAGCTCCTGCCTCCAAATACCCATGTGAATTCCTGCCCTCACTGCTTTTGGTGATGAACTGTTATATGGAAATGTGAGTGAAATAAACCCTTTCCTCTCTAAGTTGCTTTAGTCATGGTGTTTCATTAAAGCAATAGTAACCCTAACTAAGACAGTGACTTTCAAAGTATAACCAGGAGACCTTATAGATCAAAACAAACTGAGAGCATCATTGAAATGAATATTAGGACAATGTAGATGTATTTGAATATCATGTTAAGAAACTTGGTTCAGAAGTGTCTATGTGATGTAATCTCTATGACTGATAGTCACTATTCTGTCAAATTCATTTTATTTGGTTACTTTATTTCTCTTTTCTACTAGGTCCCAAAGGAAGGGGTTTAAATGCCATGCAATGGTCCTCCAAATAGGGTACTGTTAAGAGTTCTGCAACTTTCTTTTTTCCAAAATGATTAAATGTTTCTATAAAAACAGGTATAAACTCATGGCTTTTCCTCCTCCAATACATATGTTGGTATTATTCACACCCTCAAATGTAAAGGTAAAGTAGGATGTATTTTATATTGTTCTCCACCTGTGCTTTTAAGGATGAGAAATTCATGTTAAATAGAACAGAGAGGGAATTTCCATAAAGCAAGTAGGATCTGAATAAAATACTACTGAGGATATGTGAGAAGTGATCAAGTATAGTAGAGGCACGTGGATTAGTTACTTTGCTCATTTCTATAACAAAAATACCTCACCAAACAATTATGTCAAGTGGAAACCAAGTGTGCAGACACATGAACCTATAGGGGACATTTTAGATTCAAATCACAATGAGGAAACTAGTATATCTGAAGGACTGTGAAAGTCCCTAACAGGAGAAGGAAATCTATTAGTTTACACAGTGACGTAACTCTTGGCTAGACCCTGGAAAGTCATGTAGACCAGCCAAACCACTTTCAAATTTAAAGGTCTGATAGATATTTGGAGTGGCTGACTCTCAGTGTGATGATTGCTCTCCATTGTCAACTTGACCGGATTTAGAGTAAGATGAACATTTTCAGGAAGGCTGAACTGGGGGAGAAAGACACCAGTGTGAACAGCATCATTGCACAGGCTGAGGTCCCGACTGAATAAAAAGGAAGAAAGTAGCTGAGTGCTGGGGTTAATGTCTGTGCGTTTCTCATGTGTGAACATACAGTGCAACAGGCTGCCTTATGTTTCTGAAGCCTTCACTGCATGTGAGACTGTATCCTTCAAGCCCAGGTACAGAAATCAACCCTTCCCACCAGCTGCCTTTGTACAGCATTCACTGCAGCACTGAGAAAATTAATACCCATAGTTCATCCCAGTCCCCTCTTACCTTGTCCTTTGTCACAGCAGTGTGTGATCAAGATAAATATCAACTTCTCCAGCATCATGCCAGATGTGGTCAAATGAATCGGTTCTTTGGAAATGAGATATACATGAAAACCTCTGGGAAGTTTTAGGCAAACCTTTTGCTTGCCTATGAAAAAGTGGCAGAGATGTTAGAATTGTTCCCATATACATTTGTACAATGTTTCGTCTACTATGATCCAGCTTATTATTGTAACATTATAGGAAAAATCATTTTTAAAAAGCTTAAGTCTAGGGCCTGTATTCCAAGCATGGTGGGTGAACATTCTAGAGCTCCTGAATCACTGCCTACCACTGCTTTGTAAACTTGGTGCTGTGTGAGAAAGTACACCTTATTATTCAAACCATCAATTGAGATTTCTACTCTCTCCAGCTATACAAATGCTTAATGCATGCTTTGTATACTAGCTGCTTTACTTGGTGCTATGACCAAATACTTGACCAGAAACAGCTAAGAAAAGAGATAATTCGGTTTTTCCTCACAGTTTAAGGGTGAATATAGTCCATCAGGGTAGGGAAGTACAGTGTCAGGAAGCAGAGAGACCAACGCTGAGCTTCATGTCTTCATTGTTTTTTTATTCCGTCTGGGGATCTAGCTCATAAGATGGATTCAGAGTGTATCTGTCCTTATATCTCTCTGGAAACACTCTCACACTCATGTCCAGAGGTATATCTTATAGATCAGCAGTTCTTAACCCATGGGTTACCTGAGACCATCAGAAAACACAGATACTTACATTATAATTCAGAACAGCTGCAAAATTACAGTTATGAAGTAGCAGTGAAAATAATGTTATGGTTGGGGGTCACCACCACATGAGGAACTGTATGAAAGGGTCCCAGCATTAGGAAGGGTGAGAACCACTGTTCTAGGTGATTCTATGTGTAATTAGGTTGAAACTGAAAATCAATCATCATGTGTCATTACTTTTCACCAAAATTAAGGACAGAGCAATGTCACATCCATCTCATTGTACCTTGTGGAATTACACTAGTTAATTGATTCACTGCTTTGACAAAATAACTGAGAAATGCAACTTCTAAAAGAAGTGCTTCAGGCTATGTTTCTTACAGGTAAAGAGCCATCAGACTTAGCTCAGATTTTCAAAAGTCAATCTTGAAAAATATTCTTTCCCATGAAATAAACTGATGTGCATTTACAGGCCAAGACATAAGTTCAAGAGTTGGGGCTTTAAAATAAATGAATGGATGAATGAATAAAAGAAGTGCTTATTTTGACTTCTGATTCCAAGGGAAATGGCCCATCATGGTGTGGAAAGTAGACAACAGGAGCAGAGGGCCTCTGGGCACCTTGCATTAACTGTTAAGAACCAGAGAGGAATGTAGGCTTTTCTCGGATTTCTTTCTCAATCCGGGATCCAAGCCCATGGAATGGTACCACCTGTGAGGTGAGTCTTCCCACCTCAGCTAGCCTGACCTAGATGATCTCTCACAGACCAGCCCAGAGACTTATCACTACAGATATCCTAACTCCTGTTGAATTAACAATTAAGATTAACTGCCTCGGGAACATTGCCTCTTCATTCGTCCCATGTGTGAGTGGAACAAACTCTATCTCAGGTGTGTTTCAAGGATGCCCATGTGTACATTTGGAACAAAGAAAAATCCTGGTATTGTAAGTAGTTACAAACATCAAAGAGGATGAAGGGGTACAGTCACTGTCACCCAACTACATCCTATCAGAGGTGGAGTCACAAGTTGGCTCATGCAGGGATTATATAACTGAACTGAGACATTTATAAAAATCCATGTTGGTCAGCCTCCTGTCACTGTAAGAAAAGATTGAAATAATTAAGTACAAAGAGGAAAGGTTGACTTAGGCTCACGATTTTGAGGGTTTGGGTCTGTGCTTGGCTGACCCTTTTCTTTTGGGTGTGTGAGAAGGCATCACCTCCTAACGGGGCACATGCAGAAGAGCCAAATGTTCCCCTTGCTGAGACTGGAAATAGAGACATGGGAAGGCATCAGAGTCCTACAGTCCTCTTCATGGCGGCACATCCCCAGTGCCTTAAAATGTCCTGTTAAGCTAAGCACCTCCCAATAGCATCAAGCTAAGGACCAAGTCTTGAACATGAACCTTTAGGGACAATCTAGATTCCAAGTATAGGAAACATGAAGGATGTTTGCATATTTCTAGGTTCAGCTATTTCAGATCCTCTCTTCAGCTATTTCACAACCCTGCCTCCGGGTCTCCCTGTCTGCAGTGATTCTCCTTAAAGTCTTCTCAACATGCCTATGTCTTCAAATTTGGGGTGTTAGCAATATTCAGCTTGCTTAGTACTTCTTTTTTTGGCTCTGTAATATAAAATCTTCTGGGGCAAGGGCAATGGAATCTTTCATTACTTTTTTTTTTTTTAATGAGTGAATGCATGTGGTAGGGAAGAAAACATCACAGAGCAAGGAAAAGAATAAATAAATAAAGCATACCTTATTAATTCATTTTTATTAATTTATACCTTAATAACTAATTTTTAAATTATTAAAAAGCCGCCAAATATCATCAGGTGGGAGGAAGAAATGAAACCAACTGGACAAACCAATAGCATTGTCAGGCTGGTTAATCTGGCGATGTCAATGGTGTAATATAGAAGAAAGTTGACTGTTGCTTATTGCTCAGGGCCAGGCCCACCTGAGACTTTCCCTGAGGCGCTGCTGTATGTGGAAGGAACTTAGTTCTTCATCTAAACACAGGCATGTGCTTGGCTGGCTATCAGTCACAAAGCCATTGAGCACTCAGTCTGTGACACACTTGAAATATTCTACTTCCCCTTTGTGCCACATTGCTTGATTCGCTTCCTACTGACTTAGTCCCACTGTGTGTTGGCTTTCTGCTGACTCTGTCCCATTTCTCCTCTGAAAACTGAAAACTGTGTATACATTACGTTACTCCTTACTACATTTGCTTGGCATAAGATACAGCTCGTGCAATACTTCCTGGTCCCAACCTTTCTATCTTCTTGGTCTTCTGATCCCCGTTCCTTTCTTCTTAGGACCCTGAACCTGAAGAACAATCTGCTGGTCCAGGTCAAGGTCATTTATTGTAAAAATAAAATACTGTTTATAAATGAGTAACTGAAATTATCTTGTAAACATGTTTCTATTGCAGACATGGAAAATTGGCAGTTACATGCAAAAGAATATCAAGTGATATCTGCTGTGGGATGTTCTATATGTTGTGAATGTGTTGCTCTGATTGGTTGATAAATAAAAAGCTGATTGGCCAGTTGCCAGGCAGGAAGCATAGGCAGGGTAAACAGACAAGGAGAATTCTGGGATCAGGAGAGCTAAGTAAGCAGATGCCAGCCTGCCATCCAGGGAGCAGTTTGTAACACACACATGCCACCAAACACGTGGCAACATATAGATTAACAGAAATGGGCTAAGTTTAAATGTAAGAGCTAGTCGGTGGTAGGCCTGAGCTAATGGCCAAGTAGTTTTAATTAATTTAAGCTCTGAGTGATTATTTTATAAGAGGCTGTGGGATCCGTGGGGCTGGGCAGAACTGCAGAAAACAACAGCTAAAAATATCATAGATGAGTCTTCTAATACACCCTAATAAAACTTAGAAATTACCCAAGTTCACAGATAGATTGTGTAATAAAAATTAGATATGTCTACACAATCTCCTGATTGATTCTCAACAATAATAAGCAATAATTCATATATACACTGCCATAGATAGATTTCAAAGCAAATATGTCAAATAAAACAAAGGACCAAAAGTGTATATTTTTATACATATATATATGCAAATATATACATATTTATGTACATACACAGCATTCCACAGAATGCAAGCTGAGTTGTGTGCAGGGACAAAGTTTGTAAGTTGGTACATGAGGCAATAAGGAGGAGTGAGGAAGGGGAAGATTGTGTGAAGGCTTTTGGAAACTTTGGATAGCAATGGATATATTCACCACCTTTATCATAACAAGCATTTTTTAAACAATATTTTCATCAAAATAGATAAAAAATATCTTCAAAATTACAACATATTATATGTCAATTCTTTAATACAATCTCCTTCAAAGGTGTGTTTATTGTAGTGTTTTGAACACTATTTCAGAAATTCACTGTGTGTTTCCTAATTGCTTACTAAGTTTCTGGTTAGAGCCTACCTACACACTTCAAATGCATTTTTTCAAATGAAGATTTTCCTTCCCTTTGGATTCTGTTTCTTGATGCATAGATTAGCAAGCACCTACTTCCTGCTTTCTTTTCTCATGACCTCTTTTATGCCCCCTTCATTCCAAGTTAATTTAATTTCTGAAGGTCTCAGCAAAAAAAGGAAAAGGGACATTCTATACAACTTTTTAAAGTACAAGCCATGGTGGTTAGCAACTATGCCTACACAGAGCACTTGCTTCTGTTCACTGCTGAATGGTGGAATAATCCAAGCCTACCCTGGATGATCTGTTCAGTTAGACTGTCTCACCTCTGTATCCATTTTAACACTCTTCCTTGTTTAGTAAATTGTTGGAAGACTAAATCAGTTATTCAGGAAAACAAAGAAGAAGCTTTCAACAAAAATAGTTCCTAGGTGAAAATTTAACTGAGATCCAAAATTCATTCAAATTTTGGAAATATTCACTTTTGTTACCATATCTTTCTTAACACTTAGACTTTGTGTGTGTGTGTGTGTGTGTGTGTGTGTGTGTGTGTGTGTGTGTGTGTATTTCTTAATACTTAGACTTAAAACTGCTTCAAGTTACTGGGAAAGTATATACATATAAAACTACACATATATATTATGCTCTCCTGTTAGCTTTGGGGGATGAGAATGAGTAAGATACTCCCCAATCTGCAAGCTCTCATACTGGTGCTTTTCTCTTCTCTTTCTTCTTCTTCTTCTTCTTCTTCTTCTTCTTCTTCTTCTTCTTCTTCTTCTTCTTCTTCTTCTCTCTCTCTCTCTCTCTCTCTCTCTCTCTTCATATATATTTTTTTCAAAATATTAGCAATGAAGGAGTATTTTCCACAGACTCTGCAAGCTTCATAACCACACTAAAAATAAATAACATTTTCATCTTTATATGTAGAAGAAATTGGAGTACCTAATCATTCGGCAGTTTTTCTAAAAGTCCCTAGATGTTATCAAAGATTTCCACTACAAACTACTCTTTCTAAGAAAGGTCTGTCTTGTCAAAGTAAGTATGTAATGGGGGTTGTTATAATCCAGAATAATTTTAATCAGGCTTTAGAAATAGAAAATCTACAGTGTACTTTTATATTGACAATATGAGATTAAATCAATGTAAGTATTATAAAACAAATATGGACAAAAGTCATTGGAGTATAAAGAAGGAAGGCAATAATAATTTATAAAGCATAATTCCCACTTTTAAGAATAAGCAAACAGATGAATAAAATACACAGTTCCAAATTCTCACTATCCAGGTACTCTGATTTGGCATTTAAAAGTTTAAAAAAAGATTAAATTAATATATGATCGAGGATATAACTTCACACAATGTAAATGGGAGATAATTTAAGAGACATTAAGCCCTTAACTTCACCAAGTCTTTTGCCCCAAGCTTGTCACTGTGAAGAGTTAAGATGTCATCATGAATGTGTTGACTTTTCATCACTCTATAAAATATGTAAGTGATAATTTATGACAATTTATAAGAAGAAAGATGATTTGGCCCATGGCTTCACTCCACATTGACTTGGCCCCACACATATGGGCAGAACATCATGTTGGCAGGAACATGGGGCAGAGAATAGTTTTCCTCATTTGATAGCTCTGACACTGAGAAGGACAGGAAGGAGCCAAGGACTAGATATCTTCAAAGATGCACCCCTAACTGGGTTTAACTTCCTAATGTTTTCAGTACACCTACCCCCAAAAAAGGAACATCACAGAGACATTGAATCAATCTCAAGTCTAGAATGTGTGACGCTTTTTCATGTTCAAACTATAACTGACAAAATTATCATCCATTTTAGCACATGCAAGAATAATCACACTTGATGCATGCTTTCATCAAATAATAATACACTAATACACACTGTCCCACAATTCTTAGATATTCTAATACATTTGGAACAGCTTTTTAGCTCACAACTACTTTGTTGTTTTTATAGCATGACTATATCAGAATACTCTAAGGAAGTAAGTTACTGTTTTAAACAGTTTAAAGCAATTTGTAACTCATAAAATTTTAGTCAGTTTTTTTGTGGGTTTTTTTTTTGGTTTTGTTTTGTTTTGTTTGTTTTAGTTCAGCTCTGGTCCTTTTTTTCTTAGTGATAACCTCTGTTAGTTCCAGCAGATGGCATAGCAACAACACACCAGGACATGGGAAGTAGAAAACAGGATGCTGATTTGTTCACGTCAGCAAAATGTTCTCTTTACTGTGAAAGAAAACAAAATATTTAAAATAAAAATAAAAACAGGCTTTGGTGCCAGTCTTTGAAGTGGAAAACATCTCTCTAATGGTTCATGACCATTTGGAGAAATTTGCTCAGCATGGTCTTTAACTGCCAGTAAAGAAATCTGATTTGATTTCAACCTAGGGCCAGAAAAACCAGAGCTAAGCACCACACTTTAGTGAACAGGGTCTTGTTCGTCTGGTTTTCCTCGCAATGGGAAATGCCAAGGGACAAAGCAAGGGATCCACCCACGTCTGACAGTGTGAAGCCAGAGCTGCAGTAATATTGCCTATGAACCTCCAAAGAACTCTGCTGGGCAGTGACTTACGACTTCACCACCAAAGGGCCCAGGTTTTTGTACCTATCTCAGTGATTGGCAGCAGCAAAGATTTGAGTTTTGTGCAGGAAGTTAAGTAACTAACCTCTCCCAAGTCAAAATGCTTTCTAATCCCTTAACTCAGAAGTCAAGGACAGTGTAAGGCGAGTTACAGGGTGGCATCCCACGGCACAGTCATGTGAGACACCAAAGAGGCAAGATTATCCAGCTGTGTCCACAAAACAAACCAGAATAAATTTCAAAGATTAAAATCAAGAATAACCAGACAAGAATCATAATGAAATAATTACAAAGTATCCATACCTAGGGGAAAGTGCTCTGGGTGAATACCTGTGCATTTCTGTTCGTCACTAATTCTTTGAATTAGAACAACTCTACGCTGCTCTAGCAAAGGAGAAAGTCACTTTGTCATTGGGGTCTTGGTTACATTTGATCCAAAGGGCATGCCACATTCCCTGCACAGTAGGGATAATAATCCTATATCTCAGCTGACTTTGTCTTTCCCACTCACCCACATGATTCAACTGAGAGTCCAATATTTTCACATAGTAGTATTGGCTGAACACCCCTCAACCCCACTAAATAATTAATACATACTGATACAGGATGGTAGAATTCTCTTGATCAGATCCTTAAACTTAGCTTGTGACTGACTCTTTATTTGCCAAATGTTACTGTGGGTTTCTTTCTTTCTTTCTTTCTTTCTTTTTTACGTCTATAATTTTTCAAAGATTTGCAAGCATGTGTGCATCATGCCCAGGTAGTATAAAATTGACCACGAGATGGCAATGTTTCATAAGGCAAACTTCTAAGAGAACCAAAGCATCTCAGAGTTCAGTGTTGGGCAGCCAAACTGGCAATTGAAATCTTATTCCATGTCAACAATAATTGCACTAGTCGGTGTGTTGATAGGTTATTTGCTCATTTTCACACGCGCTTTAATGGGTGTTTCCCATGGAAACGCCTCTAGAGACATTTCTGAGAACCTCACAGCATATGAATCTACACTCTCTACTTAAGAATTTTAGTGGAGATCTGGGCTGGAATCTGATGTCACCCGTGTGCATCCCAGTCTTTAGATTTAGTCCCTAAATGAAGTAAAATTAAATAACTTGTCACTGTGTCCTTATTTAAGAAATGACTGTTGGCTATTCCATGTGTGGTTGCTGTGATTATGAAATTGTATGACTGATGTATGATAAACACTGACCCGAAAAGGCTTCTAAACAGTTATGTCTTCTCATAAATAAACACTCTCACATGCTAATGTGAGGGGAATTCATCTCAACTTCACTATGAGTTGCATTTATTCTCTTAAAACATGTTTGCATAACAATTCATGTAAAACTTTTTAAAACAAAGCCTTTCTTCAGATCACCAACTTAAGGGAATCTTATATCATATTTAGGGTATTACAAAAAGTCTGTATTATATTTAATTAAACATTTGCTAAGTACATGCCATATTCCAAGTGCTTAAGAAATGACAGTGGACAGACTAGAGGGCAGTGTCCACCCTGAAGAAAAATCAGACAATGGCCATGTTTTCTGGCACACAGAGAGACAATGCAGGGTGGTTCAGAATGTTTCTTACATCGAGGATGTGGTGTAGGGTTGAGCTCTTGTCTACCATGCCACTGGAGTCAGGGTCCATCTCAAACAACCAAGAATAAATAGACACATAAATAAAGTGTCTTACCAAGGGATGCTTACATTAAACATGTGTTAGAGAGTCATGAAGTTTTTCTATAGTCTGAGAAGATAAAATGTACAACAAGAAGAAACAGCCAAGGTCCTCACAGTGTGAATGTGAATTGCTGAAAGAATGGGGGAGGAAAAGGTAGAAATAAGCATAAGGCAGAACCATGTAAGGCATTGTACCGCTCTGTGAAAGCAGCTCAGAATTGTTCTGTGACAAGTCTCTTTGGTTTTAAGCTGAAGGATGACTTCATTGTATTGTTTTGTGTGTGTTTCAGATACATAAACACGATACAAACAATAAATGATGGGTTGAATTGCTCAGTTATGTTGCTTAATAATTCCCAAACTGGAGCATGTTTATAGCCAAGGCCATTATACTTTCTGAACATTTAAGGATAAACATTCAATGCTGCGGTTTCAACAAAAATTTTGGAGTTGCTTATAAGGGAGTAATCTACAAACCACAATGAAAACACTGCAATTACTTCCCAATGGCATTGGGGTCCGTGTCATAGTGCACATTTTTCTTCTGTTGCAAAAAAAAAATTAACTGTTGCTAAGTATGTGCCTTCCCTTCCAGAAAGTGGAGCTGTTGTCTTGAGGTTTTGGCCAGCCATATTGAATGAGGACACGGTCATAGGGCAGTCACCAATAGTGTACGAGAGAAACATCTTTCTTATCTGAGTTGTGATCCTAAAAAGGCTGGTGAAATTTCTCCTCTTCTTCCTTTCCCTCCACTGAAAAGCAAAGAATGACTAGTCCTCAGGTGACAGGGAAGCCTTGAGATGTGACAGGAAAAAGGAAGTGCCCACACCATCTAAAACACCAGTAAGAGATGTTCCCACATGCTATCTGCTCCCCCACATAGTTCTCTCCACTGGCTGCCAGGTGCTGGGCACCCTCATTAAGGCATTGCTTCAGGACTTCCTACCTGTGTTCTCTGTTCAACCCACAAGGGCCCTTGCATCCTGTCCCACTCTACAGAGTTGAAGAAGGAAGGTTAGAGATGAAAGACAGCTTCGATTTTAGTAACAATTTTCCCTGTGTGTGTGTCTTTTCCCACTCAGTATTCCTTCATATTAAATGGTTTTTGTGCAGATTAGAGACCAAAAGTCCTTGGCCCTAATGGTCTTCTTCCCACTAGTAATGAAAGTCCACCTATCCTTGCCATAGAGCAAGTGATAAATCTGACTGGTGCACAGACAATGGGGGTGGATGGAAGTCTTTTTTATGTCCACCTTAAAGTTGCCAAGGAGGTAATTCAGCCAGTAGGAACTGTCAAGTCATTGATAATTGAGATAGACAGTGTCTTACTTGTCAAAAGAACTATTCAGATCAAGCAAGCTAAAGCCACATTTGGTATCTGTAAGGATATAGGGAAAGCTACTGAAATGTGAAGTTCCAGAGATCCAAAGCATTTGACAACACACTGAGTTGCTGAAGAAAAGTTGTCTAGTCTCAACAAAGAGGCTGACAGTGAAGATCAGGCTAACACTGCTATTTCTTTTTTAAAGACTGTGTTAAGTTTTCCCTATCTCTGCTGAAAGATACCCTTCCTGGTTTCAAAAAACTGGTCCTACTTATCAGAGCAGCACTTTCCACTGCTGGCCTATGATTCTCAAAAGGATGCATTGGAGGAAACCAATCAAGGAAGACATGAGAGTCATTTAGATGGGAAAATATTCAGCTCATATTAATAATGAGATGGTTGGAGACATGAGAAGACTCTCTGCTATCAGACTCCATCTGATTTGTCATAAGAGCTGGACACATGGATACTGGATAGATGAATGGAAGGATGGGTATTTACTTAGTGAATTAATAAATCCAGGTTAAATCTTTATCTCTCTGTTTGTGAACTTGACATGGAGATAGAGACAAAATATTCTAACTCAGCTGATGGTCTTTGTGTGAAGGCTTGGAGAAGCACACATTTTCCTTCCTGTTCCTCTTCACAATGAGAATCCCTTTGCTGTGTTGGAACTAAGAGCTGAGCACTGATCATGATGAAGGAGGAAGGAGCAAACAGGCCACTTGGAGCCAAGGGTCTAGTTAAACACCTGAGAACTAAACCAGAAAACAAGGAAAGAAATCTGATGTCTTCAGAAGGATGTGGGGGTAGGCAAAGTTTTGGAGAAAACGGAATAAACCTATAGATTGGTGTATTAATTTGCTTTCTATTGCAGTAATAAACCACTGATTAAAACCAACTTTGGGAGAAATGGTTTTGTTTCAATTACTACTCTGGGATCGCTCTCCATCACTGAAGGAAGCTAGAGTAAGAACTCAAAACTAGAACCGGAAGGCAGGAGACGTGAAGGAATGTTGCTTTCTGGTTTGTTTCCTGGCTCACCTTCTGCTGCATTTCTTATACTTCTAGGACCAGTTATCTAGGGGTGGAACTGTCCACAGTGGGGACATCAATCATTAGTCAAGAAAATGCCTTATAGACTCTCCTACAGCCCAACTTGATGAAGGCATCTTCTCAGTTAAGGACACCTCTTCCCGAGTGACTCCAGTTTGAGTTAAGTTGACAAAAAATAAAATATAATATAACCAGAACAATTGGACATTAAATAAACACCCATCTGTACCTCAGTGCCTATCTTGCCCTTACTTTCTCAAAGCTAGCTTATGTGTGTACTACCATCTATGTGTATATGGTCTCCCCTCCTCCACCCTTGGTATAGTAAAGCAATGACATGATTAAAAAAAATTTCCTGGGATAGACTCAATTTCCTACCATGCACAGAATTTTTCAGAAGAAGAACTTGTTTGTATAACTACTTAAAAGTCACACAGGATTAAATAAAAGATTCCATCATTGAATAATTAAAAAATGGTCATCATTGAATAATTAAAAAATGGTCTTTAAATAACAATTTTGAATTTCAAAACTCAAAGCTGGTTAACTTAACAGAGTGGTGCACAGGTCTTAGTGAATTTTAAAAGAAAAGAAGACAATTTGAAAATTTAGTGTATATGTGATCAGAATAGTTTAAAGGCAGTTCGACCTTTTGGGTAATACTGAACTTGAAGAGTTACTGGCAAAACTGTCAAGCAGTTTTGGATGCGTGTCAAATTCAGTAGTGTCATTATGATGTATTTATTTAATATACTTTATTCTAACACAAGGGTTAAAAGAGTTTTCTCTGAATCCAGATGTTGCTATGGCACTATTAGATCCACACAGCAAATAACACTGTAGCTGAAGACATCTTCCATTTATATTCTTCATGGACTCTCTCCAGAGAGCCATTTGATTGACAGTATCAGATACATTGCCTCTATCCGTTTAAGGTCTCTAAGCATACTAAGAAAAAACAAATCTGCCTAGCCAAATGATGTCATTATGAAATGTTTGTTTGCTTCAATCCACAGTTTTAGTGACTTTGAAACTTTTTCAGGTTCTCCCAACTCAGAGCTCAATTTGCTTTCTATTCTTTTCTTTGCAATAATAATGATGTATGCAGACAGGTGTGGTGGCAAATACCTGCAATTGAGCACTCAGAAAGGTAGAGGGCTCTTACATTGGTGGCCATTCTGGGTTATGTAGTTAGACCTTGTCTCAACAAAGAGATGTATGTATGTATTCTCACTAGCTACCCAAGACAGGTTCTAGGTTTTCTGGGAGTCTAAAAGTTGTACTACTATATTGACTAGTCACACTAATCACAGGACCCCCAACAAATAAGGATTTAATTGGCCATATCCTAGTTACTTAACTCTCTGAGTTTGGTCTCCTTGTTACTTGCTATGTGGATAGTATCTAACTGTCCACTGGTGTGGTGAGCATTAATGAGATGATGCATATGAAGTCATTGCATTGTTTGGTACACTTGAAGCTTGGTTGGCAGCTAGTTTGCTATTGTTACTCTTGTTATTGCCCTTGTTTTTCTAATTTTCTATGAAGACCCTACCCCAAGCCTGGTCTTGCTAAACAGCCAAGGCCTGTTCCTCTCCACCCAGCATCAGTTTTTCTATCATATTGCAAATCTCTGTTTACTCTTCAGGTACCACCTACTGTTGTGCTGCTGAGGAGCTTCCCAAATCCCATTACCTAACTGAGATGTTCATTCCTTACCTGACCCAAGCTCTGTTGATATTCCTGTTGCAAACCTACCAAGTAGCTCTATTGCTTTGCTTCCTATCATATGCCAATAGGCTCTGAGCCTCACATGTTCAGAAATTGCCTTTTCTGTTGACAGTCCAAGACAGGGCACATAGTAGGGTCTTACTAAAGAATTGTGCAAATCAATGGATGACCTGTGACTGACCTAACCTTTTACCACACTTGTAATCTCACGATTCCCACAGAAGTTTCTGAGAAGATTGCAAAACCAATCCAGTATGCCTTTTCCCAGGGTGGTGGGAGGGACTGCTTATCTAGTTCCTTTGATTTAGAGCCAGGCGGAATTACTATGAGCAAGATTACTCTGCCGCACATAGAAAAGCTTCTACTGTGCTTGTTTTCTTTATTTCCTCTTTCAATATCCCTTTGTCCTGTCCTTCTGACAAGGACTAAGGCTGTGTTCCTGTGTCCACCAAGGGCTTTGGATGGAAGATTAAAAAACGGAAAGGACACTAAATTGGAAAATGTTTTGCTCTTCTGCATGATTCAACTTTTTATTGTGTTGCTTGAGTTTTTCACTTAAAGAACAGAAAAGATTTGCCTGTCGATGAAAGGTCCCACAAGTCTATTAAAATGTATTTCTCTCCTTTACCAAAAATAATCTGATCAATGCTTTAGAACCTTTTAAAGAATGTAATAAAAGATGTAAAAAGGTCCATAGGAGTTTGAGGATGGAAGGACACATGGCTCATCTGTCTCACTCTTGGTTTTCATTCTGCTTCTGCTTCCTCTTCACATGAAGTTTTATGACTCTTCCTGATAAATGTAGTCATTTAGCTAAATGGGGAAGCACACTCTATGCATTTTAAGACTGGCTTAGATGTTAATTTTTCCTGGTACTTGTTACCTGAACGTAAAGCCACCTAACTACACTATTTTCCCAGTAGTATGAGCCTCACTGTGATACAGCTTGCCTGAAATTTAGAAGTGGTGTGAAGATCTCAGAAGAGTTTTATAAGGATCTTATTTATCTATTTTTTTAACTACTTAAAAACTAACTTACTTAAGGAAATTCTTTACATTTAGATTAATTATAAAATGGAAAACCAGTTTTAAGAGTAGAATAAGACAGAAAATCACAAGCTCAGTTACATTGCACACAAGCACTCTTGACTATCCTCATTTCTGTAGACAAGGACACCTGAGGTAGACCACCACAACAGAAAAAAAAAATAATAGTAATTATGAGTTCAAGTCTATTTCAGACCATCTCCCTGATAACTTGCATCCTTTTGGTACATCCTAAATGCCAATGTGCAGCCATATGCATTGTGCATGGAGAATGCATGAAGATTCTGCTCTCCAAAGAAAGTGGGGAGTTCAGCAACATTCTTAAAGAATTGCAGAAACCAAATGTGCTCCTAGATGACTTCTCTAGTGCTATTTACTTATTAAGCAAACTATCTTCATTAACATTGTCTTCTTTCTCTTTTAGTCAAATTCTCAATATTTCCTATATTTATGTATCACATGATCAGGTTAATCATTTAATTATATAGAAATCATAACATATTATATAATATTTGATTATAATTGATATCATTCCAAATTATGTTTCTCCAAAATACACAAAAATTGAAAGTTTGATAGTATATAACAAAAAGAGACAAAAAATGCAGTTAATACATGACAGTATAGACTAGCATCCTAAAGCACGCCTTTTGATTTCCCATTACACAACCATCTGATATTTATATGACTTTTGAACATTTTAAAATACAATTATCTTTTTGTAATAAATCAGTTATATCAAATATACTAAAGCATATTGATAGGATAATTCAATCAGAAACCATCCTTGAACAAATGTTGGATGGTCTCCATCTTAACATCCATTAAGGAAAGTATTTGAGGGTTGGGGTTTTAGCTCAGTGGTAGAGCACTTGCCTAGCAAGCACAAGGCCCTGGGTTCAATTCTCAGCTCAAAAAAAAGAGAAAAGTATTTGAGGTTTGTGAATAAATTTCCTGTAGAGGATCAAAATTGGAAACTGACAGGTCAAGATAAGAAGAAAGAAGTCAAAATGGAAGAAATGGATCTGGGGACTGAGGATGCTATGGAGGCTTCCCAAGGCAAGCCAATCAAAATGGATTTCAAATCACACATCTTGATGTAAGCCCATGTGTTACTTGCCTAGAAACTTAATTGATGTCCAGATTTCATAAAAACACACTGTTTTATTAAAAAGTAAATATTCTTACTCAGAATCTGCATGTTCCTTCACTTGGTCCCCTCAGAGATGTAGAGGTTCTTGGGTTTCTGTCAAGTCTGTGTTTCCACAGTGTTATTCTACACTCCATGTTCCATGAGTGTTATTGTTAGCCAAGACACAAGAATGTGCCAATCCAGCTTGTGCAATATCAGTGCTCTAGAATATAAGTGTGCCAATAATATTAACCACTTCATACAAATGGTAGAAAAAAATCTTGAATAATAAATCATATCCTTTTAGCATTTATAAAAGTTATTCCAACAAACAATTATTCAGAGGTATTATGTAAACTTAATTTATATTTATGTGACTTATCACTCACAACTATTAAATATCCTTAGTGTATGGTCAATGGAAATCCCAAACCACTGAATAATTATCTGATGCTAACTAAAAATGGATTATATTCAGATCTTGTGCAATTTATTGTCCATGTGATATTTATTAGTTCTTGGCCGGTTGCTTCTGTGATTCTTCCAATTTTTTTTAAACTGAAATTGCTCTGAATTTGAGCTTACTGAGTGAAATGAATTCTCATTTTATTATCAAAGTTTCCAGAACATAATAATAAAATCAGTGATGTAATTGTATAAATATCTCCATTGCCTAGCAATCAAAAACAACACACAAATAAGATAAATATTCACCGAAGCTCATGTCAGACAAGAAACACAATGTTTTCTTTTATCACTTGTAAACCTGTGGGTTTGGGTTCATCAAAGGTGACATCACCCTTTTCATACATTTGTCCAATGGTGTCCTTGTTATCATGTCTCTATTTTTCTAACGTTACTAAGAAATCATTGAGTTTATGTATTTTTAAAAATATATTGCAAAAAAGCAATTTATAACAATTTATTTCTAAAGGCTAATAGCTAAGAAAATATACTGCTAATTCACAATAAAATAACTCTTTGAAATGAATATGCTTATCCAAAAAATATTTGAAACATATATGTGATTTCCAACAATCAAATACTTCTGAAGAATTTAGGATAAAAAATAATTTTCTCACCTCTGCTTTTCTCTATTTTGCTCTCAGAGGCAAGAACCATTTGATGTTCTCAATTCCTCTCATTGACATCTGTCTTTATGAATCCTGTCATTCAATATATTAATTATCGAAACCATCTATTGACTTTCTGATATGATAGAGAAGAAAACAGTTCACTTGAGACACATTTCTACTTCTCTACACTTTTTACCACATTGCCTGCAGACTCTCCCTAATTACTGCTGCAAACTTAAATAACTGGTTTTAACCCTCTATGATCCACTGGTGGTTATATAACTGTCTTCCTTGCAGAGTACATTTCTGTAGTAATTCATTCCACATAACTATCCCCTCCTTCCTTTTATTTTAATAATCTATACATTCTATTTACTTTAATATCACTGGACTTCATAATATTCATAATCTGCTTGGCTTTGTTAATCTCTACAATAGATCATTGGTGAAGACTTAAAAATAACCTTCCATTATCTTATCATTGCTAATAGTGACTGCTCCATATCCATACTTTGTAGATAATGATTTCTTCCTCCAAAAGTCAAATGTTGAACCTCTGTGTCCCCCAATATTAGGCAGTGTGCTACCCTAAACTCCACTCCTCAAATTCTCAATAGAAAGACTTCTCCAAGAAAACCCTGTTATTTCAGTCTTAATCTAGCATAGTGGTGCTGCTGTCTGAACAGCTAAAATGTTCTCTTATTTCATTCAGCTTGACCTACTTCCTACTGAACATGCCTTTATCTTACTCATTTTTGTTTTGTTTTGTTTTGTTTTTTTCAGAGCTGAGGATTGAACCCAGGGCCTTGTGCTTGCTAGGCAAGAGCTCTACCACTGAGGTAAATCCCCAATCCTATCTTAATCATTTTGCTGTAAGTATTCTCCCAAACTTCAACAACAGGATGTGTAGAATGCAGAATTTCTGAGAACATACATACTTGGAAAGTGTTGTTGTTGTTGTTGTTGTTGTTGTTGTTTTGCACTCACTCTCAATTATAGTTTGGCTGGGTATAGCGTTTTTACCAGGAAATAATTTTCTTCTCTGAATTTTTACCTTCTATTGCACTGTCCCTTTATGACCACTATGCTGAAGGAGAAGCTAAGATTGGCCAGCTTGTGGTCCTTTCAAATTTGTATCTTCCCCCACAAAACATTATGGAGCATAGGTTTATTGCTCTTTGCATCTACAAAGTGTTCACACAGTTAGCACTTGCTTTTGTGGTGGAGCTGGGAATTTAACCCATTCCCTTGTAAGTGCTATGAAGTGTTCTATAATGGAGCTGCATTCGCAGCCTAGTTACATATTTATCAGAAATGCTTAAGTCCAGAAGCACTTTCAGTATTGAAAGCTTCTAAATGTTTAGAATGTAT
Source organism: Onychomys torridus (assembly GCF_903995425.1). Taxonomy (NCBI): domain Eukaryota; kingdom Metazoa; phylum Chordata; class Mammalia; order Rodentia; family Cricetidae; genus Onychomys; species Onychomys torridus. The sequence continues at coordinate 31,222,188 of NC_050459.1, read as the reverse complement.
ACATAAGCATAATTACATAGTTTAAAGATGAAACCACATTTTAAACACAAAGTTCATTTGTATTCCATACATGTCCTGTACACACAGCCTTCAGGTAATTTGAAACCCATCACATTAACTCCAGTGTATGAATTTCCCTTCATAGCATCATGTCAATGCTTCCTGAGTGTCAATGAAATGTGATCAACCATGGATTCCCTAGCATATGCACTGTGCCATTGAACTGTGGGCCAAAATAAGCACTTTGTCCTGTAAGTTGCTACACTCAGAATATTTCATCACAGCAATATGCACAGTAGCTAACAATTCAGCACATGCTTCACATTCTATAAGCATCCTCCTGGACTTAGAACAGGATCTGTACATCTTAACATACACCTGGTCTTTCTGTTCTCTTCCATTTTCTCTGAATTCATTCTCTGTATTAAGGAAAGTATCTTCCTCAGTGCCTAAGCTTTAGGTGTAGACATTTTTCATGTTTTAAAAAGATGAAACTTGCTTCTTCCCTGGAGCATTTTATTACATCTTTTGAAACTTGGAACTTGTTCTTCTGATTACTGCACAACTAGCTCCTTCTCATCACTCAAACATCATCTTACCCCACCTCTTCCAGAAGTCCTTCCCTAAGCATTCCATGTGACGATGTAATCTTATGTTTTCCTTATTGATCATGAATCATCATCTAAAATAATCTCATTTTGTTTTCCAGCTCCCCAGAGCAGAAGAAAGCTTCATGATTGACAAGGTTATCTTTAATGACATATATATTATATATATAACAATCTGTAACATGTCCATGTATTCACACTTTATCAGCATCCATCTCAGTACTATCTTCATTAAAAAAAAAACTATGCTATGTATGCATAATTGTGGAATTGAAGATTCTTGTAGGGATTATTGGTTGCCACTTATTTTATGATCATTGGCAAATTAGCCTTTGGGTTTCATTGATTAGTGAAGCCTTTCAGTTTCATTGTTTGGCAAAGTGAAGTGTGTAATAATGACTGTCAAAGATACTACTTGAAGAAATGACGATTTCCCTAAAGTATAAAAATAGTAGGTACTGGTACATTTTAATCACATTTCCTATTTGGTCACTATAAAAGTACAGGAAGAATCTGTGCTACCTGCCATATTCCTAACTAGCCCTATTCTCCATGCATGCCCAGCACAGGAAGCTGGCAGGTTTCCAAGGTAGTCCATCCTATCATGAATCAACATGATATTGGGATGTTTTTTAGTCTATGTTAATAGGACATCTGTCCCTATTGTCTTCACAGAGTCATCTGCATGGCAAGCTTGTGGCAATGCCTTGTGCTTTCTAAGTCTCTTCTCTAATTCACAGTCTCCATTTGTAGTGAGCATGCCCTGTATGCCATAGCTGCTATTTTCTCAGTGAATTCTTTCTTGTCATTTTTCCACATTGTATTTATTGCATAGAACTTCACAGTCTTTTTGCACCAGGGCTGAGTGGAATAAGGCTGTCATCTCTTGAATTTATTTCACTCATCATGTCATTGACTTACTGTTTCAAGTGGCATCATATAAAGACATGTTGAGGCTCTCCAATCTCAGCACACATGTTTTTGTTAAATAATGTCAGCTTACAAATGCAGCTTTATGGTGACTGTTTAACCCCAATTCCAGAGTTTCATGATTCTTAATACATTTCAGGCAAGCATATTGGACTGACATGACATCCTCTCTGTCTGCTTTTCCATAATTTTAAATGGGCAGCAATTTGAGTACTAGGGAACATCTTCAACTGCCTCCCAACTTAAATCCAAACATCGTTCAGTGCTAACCATTGTGACACATGTTTGCATTCATCTCTACTCATTAGAAATGAAGTTTTGAAAATACTGGCATCTGGGCTTCATGCTTGTGTACTCACACCATCTGGTGGATGTTATTCTCGTGCTGAATAAAAGAATGACATAGTATTCTAGGAAGGCATGCTTGGCGCATACGGCCATGAGTACAGAATAGAATGAAAGGAACAAATTGCTCAGCTAATTCTCCATCTATATTTATTAACAAGCAGGGAACAAATGTAAACATCTGGACTATGTAACCACTGGAACAAGTTTAAACCAAACTCTAAATACATCTTTATTTCACTTTCATTAAAATTGGTACTTTGTCAGCATAACGCATATGTTTTGCCCATATTGTAAATTCAGAGTATTCATGTTTCAGAGGACTTTGCTTGCCAGTATGGGATTTTCTTCTGGCATCTTACAAAACTGTATTTTTTTTTTAATTCTTGCTGCTGATTTTCCCCTAAGGTGTTTAATAACCATCATGTGAGCTGAGGAGCACTTACAACATTGTCCCATTGTTAACTAAATTAACATCTTATGAATAATTAGCATCCTTGAATATTGAACCTGTTGGAACATGGGAGCTATTTGAGAAGATTTCTGAGACATTGGGAAAAAACTCCAAGTAAACAAGACCAAGAGTCCTGTGACCTCAGTTTCTTCAAAAACATAGTATTTTTCTTAGAATGTGTTTCCATGCCCCTCCCAGGTGTGATAGATAGGAATGAGTTTTCATCAGCTGCTGGTCATCTGCCTCTATGGAAAAACATGTTTTTGTCTCATGCAGCTTGTCTTCATGATTGTACACTTCACTCATGTGACTCTTCTTAACCCTGAGAGTATAAATTGCCTGATGCTCTAAATAAAGCTGGCTATTGCATGAGACTTTAGTCCATCTTGTTTTTAGTCCATGATTTCCCAGGTTCATGTTGCCAACTAGAGCAGTAAACAAAACCAATCTTTGTAATATCTTTGTGATTTTCTATATGCCCCTGCTGCATAGTTCAACTACAAATCTTTTAAACTGTACTTAACCCAAAGTTTATTTGGAACTCTGTGAAAAATGAAGTAACTGACTTATAGTGCATGTTAGAAACTGGCTGTCTCCATCTACCCATTACCCACTTTCCCAGTTTACTGCATGTCAGTTGATTTTTCTCTGCTTACCCTCTCCCACCACACTTCCACACCATATGCTTGAGGTAGAACTAAATGTATTTTAGGTGTTTGAAGTAATCAGGGCACTGTGCCACCCTTTAGTCAATCTGGTAAAAGAAATGGTGTTTGATTTCAGCTAGAACAAGTGACTTCATTACCACTTTTGCTGAAAACATTGATTTTAAAAACTTATGTGTCGACTGAGATAACTATGTAACACATAAGCCTAGGGGTGTTGAAGGCTACTTTCAAATCTCTTGAAATTGATTAACCTAAAATTGAAAGGCTAAGTGCTCTGGACTGAGGGTTTGTCTTCCTGTTATTCTTATGCTGAACTCCCGGTGACAGTATTTGGAGTTGGGGCCTCTTATGTGGAATGAAGTTATAAGGGGGAGGCTCTTAGGTAAGATTGCCACACTTCATAGAAGATTCAGACCATTTCTCCTCCACATTCCTCAGTGCCACTGAAGAACACAGCAAGAGGGCAGCCATTACCACACCAAGGAAAGGCCCTATACCTTAATCCAGTCATGCTGATGCCCTGATCTCAGAACTCTGGAAGAACAATCTCTGTTATCTAGGCCATTAAGTGGCTGGGTTCTGTTATAGACTCAATGAAGATACCACATCAATTGGTGTTGATGGGTTACAATCAAAACACAAACACGAAGTCATTATGTGGGGAAGGAGAAATGGCTATGAGAGGAGGCGGGGCAAATACAATCAAAAGATTTTATACAAAACTCACAAATTTCTAAAATATAAAAACAACAAAAAATGTCTGCGCATAGGGACACATTTCTAGAAATACTGTTTTGCTTGGTTCTCCCCGGGCATCTAGTTTTTGTTTCTTAACTCATGTGAGAAAAGAATATTCTTCTTTTTTTTCTTTTTGAGTTTGATTTATATATATATTTTAAAATTGGGAATCTGTCTATTTGCAGCAGAATGATACTGATTAAAATACATTGTCCTTTCTCAACCACTCCTCACATTTTCTTCCCAAGGCCTAGTCTTACACTGAACAAAATTTTTAAAGGTGTACAACTAGATTACCAGAACAAATATATATAATTTCCATCCTCCTCAAAGAACACAGGTAGAAGTCACCAAGAGAAACTGAGCTGGAGAAGGTTCAGTTCATTACCATAATTATTAGGAGAAGCTGTAGTCCTTGTATGAAACAGACAGACAGACATCTCATAAGGGAATTTTTCAGCTAGCGTTGTGGTCAGCAAACCCTGACTCATGAATCAAATCCCGTTTGCAGTCTATTCCTGTAAATGGCTGGGTTTTGTTTCTTTGTTTGTTTACTTTTTTGCTTCTTTTGTTTTTGAAAAGCAGCTTCAACTATTCATATTTATCTTTGTGCTACCATGAGGTTGAGCAGTAGGGACAGTGTGACCTTATGATTCATCGAGTCTTCAGAATTGACTGTTTGCTACCTCAAAACTGAAAAAAGCTGGCAGACCTTTTCAACTAGTATGTAATCAAGTAAAGCAAACATCACATGATACAACCAGCTTTCTAACTGGATTTAAGGTCCACCTCACAGGAGGGAACCCATGTTTGGTACTGTAAAACTGGCTGAGAACCTTTGGTTGGTGAGCTCATATGCACGAGAGAAGATCATCCTACTATTATTTTGCTAAATGGAATTAGTAGCAAATTGCCTTCTAAATACCTGTTTTTTCATACCCATAGGCTAGTGCAGCTTTCATCCCTCAAGAAAGATGCTTCATTTTATAGTGGATCACTGTGAATACAGAGACGGACGCCTGATCAAATACAGAGAATAAGTGACTGAAATGTACTCACTCACATATAAAAAGGCACAGGTCTATCAAATATGATCCCCTCAAGAGGATCCCAGAAGAGGAATGAGATGATTGAAGAGGCAGAGGTCTGCTACAAAACAGTGACTTCTGTATATGTCAGGTGGATTGCACTCCTGAACTCACAGCAGCTAGGGCTGCCGACACAAGTCCTGCACAAGTTCAGGCCAGTCAGTATTCCAGCAGAGAAGAGACAAGCTCAGGGGGCCTCACCCCTACCTGAGGATCTATTGGCAGTTGATGACTATGGAGGAAAGTCCACTTTCTTCAGGAGTGTGGCTTATGATAGGTTGTCATATTCTATTGGATGGCCCTCTATCCATGTCCATGTGGATATGAGAAGGGCACAGGAGAGTCACAAAACATTACAGGAAAGAACAAGGAGTGATTATGATATAAGTACATTGTATGCATGTATGAAATTATTAAAGGATAATTTTTAAAGTATTCAAGTATGGAAATTTCTAGGCACACAAATAATATTTACCTAGTATCTACAGCTTAGAAATCAAAATTGGATTGAAAAATATGTGTTGTTATGGCATCCACACCTGTGGTTAAGAGAATTTAGGGCCAGGCAGTGGGTGTGGGTATTAAGTAAAGTAACTCTTCACTTGTCTGTTTCTGTCTTCCAGAAAAAGATCATTTTTAATGTGTTAATATATTTTACCTACTTGGTTTATACATATAGATATTTTCCTGCACATATGACTGTGAACCACATACATACTTGATGCCCATGGAGGCTAAGAGGACACCAGATTCCCTGGGACTGGAAATTATAGATGGTTGTGAGCCCAGGTGGATGCTGGGAATGTAACTCAGGTCCTGTAGGAAAGCAGTCATTATTCTCAACTGTTGAGCTATCTCTCCAGACCATTTTTGAATCTTCTTCCTACCTACATGCAGTCATGTGATTACATGCCAACAATAAAACATGAAAAGAAATGAAATGTGCAACTTTAAGTACAGGGCAATATTTCATCCTACTAGAGAGACATTTGCTCAACCATGACCATTGCTGCTCTATTGATAATAGCCAGAAACTAGAAACACCTGGATGCGAGTCAATGGGTGGATGGATAAAAAAAGGTGGTACATTTACACAATGGAATATTACTCAGCTGTTAAAAAGAATGAAATCCACATGTAAATGGACAGAAATAGAAAAGCTCATCCTGGGTGAGGTAACCCAAACCCAGAAAAATACTTCCAATATGTATTCACTTACCTGTGGATGCTAGTTGTTAAATTATTGATAAGCAAGATACAATCCATACAACCACAGATGTTAGGTATAGAGTAAGAGACTGGAGGAGGGGGCAGCTCTCTCTCATGTATGTAATTGTCTCCTTCCATTTTTTTAAAAAATGAGTTCAGAGAACTTGCAAGCAGCACATTAAGAAAGGCACAACCAGAAGGGAAAGAATTCTGCCTCCAGGACAGTTGGGGAACTGTCCATATAAGAAGCAGATGTTCAGGACTTTATATGCATAAGAGAAGTTTGAACTGTTTGGGAGGCCCCCAGGCTGTGGGACCGGGACCTGTCCTTAGTGCATGAGCTGGCTGTTTGGAACCTGAGGCTGATGCAGGGACACTTTGCTCAGCCTGGAAGGAGGGGACTGGACATGCCTGGACTGAATCTACCAGGTTGAGCTGAATCTCCAGGGGAGTCTTTGCCCTGGAGGAGTGGGAAATGGAGGGGAGGGGCTGGGGGGGAAGGTGGGAGCAGGAAGGGGGAGGACAGGGGAACCCATGGCTGATATGTAAAATTAAATTAAATTACATAAAAAAAGGTCTTTGGACCTTGGACCATTCATTCTTTGGGTTTTTTTTTTAAATGTTTTACCAGTCAGTGTTATTATATCTAATACAGAAAATACGTAAGTATTCAGTGTCTTTCAAAAATGTTTTCCTCCTAGTCTGTGTGTGAGTGTGTGTGTGTGTGTGTGTGTAAGAGTGTGTGAGAGTGTATGAATGAGTATGTGAGTACATGTATGTGAGTGTGAGTGTGTGAGAGTATATGAGAGTGTGTGTGTGAGTGTGTTTGAGTGAGTATGTGTCTATGAGTGTGTTTTTTGTGTGTGTATATGTAAGAGTGTGTGCTGTGGGATGTTTTGTATGTCAAATGTGTTGCTCTGATTGGTTAATAAATAAAACACTGATTGGCCAGTAGCCAGGCAGGAAATATAGGCAGGACAAGGAGAGAAGAGAATTCTGGGAAGTGGAAGGCGGAGGCAGAGAGATACTGCCAGCAGTGGCCAAGACAAGGGAGATGTAAGGTACTGGTAAGCTACAAGCCACGTGGCAAAGTATAGACTAATAGAAATTTAAGATATAATTTAAGATAGAAGAAGTAGATAACAAGAAGCCTGCCATGGCCATACAGTTTGTAAGCAATATAAGTCTCTGTGTGTTTACTTGGTTGGGTCTGGGCAGCAGGCAGACTGGAGGGTGAGAAAGATTTGTCCTGACCATGAGCCAGGCAGGACTAGAAAAACTCTAGCTACAAGTGTGTGTGAGCGTGTGTGAGAGTGAGTCTGTGTGAATGTGTGTGTGAGAGTGTATGAGTAAGTGTGGCAGTATATGTGTAAAAGTGAGTGTGTGAGTGTGTATGAGAGTGAGTGTGTGAATGAGTATGAGTGTGTGTGAGTGTGTGTGTTATAAATGCATGTGGGTAATATGCTGTATGCCAGTGCAAAGATGTATGGAAGCCAGAGAAAGAAACTGGATCTCCTGCCCTATTACTGCCCACCTTCGTCTCTTGAGACAGGTCCTCTTGTTAAACCTGGAAGTAGGCTGGCAACCAGTGAGGTCTGAAAATCCTCCTGTCTCAGCCCCTCACAGTGATGAGGGTGCACTGCATGGGCATCCATTCCAAGTTTTTTACATGGATATCAAGGATTCCAACTCAGGTTCTCATGCCTACACAACAAGCACTCTTACCCACTAATCCATCTGCCCAACTAGCTCCTCTCCTCACTATTTATGAAATCATTGTTGTTATACCATCTACAGAAGAATGGAAGGCTCCGTATTATATATACATACATATATATGACAGATAACATAGGTGATAGATGATATATATGGAAGGTAGATGACACAGATGAGATAGATAGATAGATAGATAGATAGATAGATAGATAGATAAAAGATAGATAGGTAAACAAGTATTTGACTATTTAGTTTTTTGCAGTTTTTTTAGACTGAGTCTCACATACCCCTGGCTAGTCCTGAGCTTGTGCTGAACCTAGGGTGATGTTGAACTCCTAAGACTTGATCAATTACAATTTATGTACAAGTTTATTTTATTTACTCTATTTTCTTAAACATCAAACTAGCATATATTAATTATGTAAGTAATTTCCATTGTTATATTTTTATGCACATATTTGTTATATTTTTATATTTTCATTGTATTTACCATTCATTGGATACTTAGCCCTCTCTCGCTCCTCCTGATCCCCTTCGTCATTCCATTAGTTCCCTTGATAACATCAGACTCTCTCTCTCTCTCTCTCTCTCTCTCTCTCTCTCTCTCTCTCTCTCTCTGTGTGTGTGTGTGTGTGTGTGTGTGTGTGTGTGTGTGTGTGTGTGTTAACAAGTTTAATAAGAATTGCTTCTAGGGTGATGAATGGGTAAACAACTGTTTACAAGAGAGGGGGTATCCAACCAGAGGCTACGCCACAGAAGAAATGCTCCACCTCATCTAGCCACTAAGAACTGCCTATGGATCTCATGACCCCACCCTTCTCCTTGACAGAGTATAGCTGGGCCCAATCATGTGTAGACCTTGTGAAGCTCTCGACAGTCCTGTCAGTGCAGTTGCCCATGGTATGCATGGAAGACTGCATTCCACAACACTCTAGTGCATCATTTCACCCTTAACACTTTTTCGCCTTCTCAAGTGTCTCTGAGCCTGAGAGGGGAGGGTATAAATGCCCTGTGTAACAACAGCCACATCTTCTCAGTACTTTGGCCAGTTAGGAGTTTCTGCAGTTGCTGTTCTCCACTGCAAAAACAAACTCTTCAGATCGAGACTTAGAGCAACACTAATCTATGAGCATAAAGATAAACATTTAGAAGTCAATTCAACAGGCACAACGTGTTCATTTAGAAAACACAGCAGTATCTTCCCCAGTAGGGCCTAGGACCTTCCAAGCCACTGGATATTGACAAGACTTACAGTATCAGATGTGAGTTTCTTCTTGTACAATGGACTTTAAAACAATCAGAAAGCATTTACTAACCACCATAATAGTCATGCCACTATTACATCAGTAGGCAAATCTTAACTGGCAGGTTGGATGTACAGCACACAGGATATACTGCTGTGGGATATTCTGTATGTTAAAGGTGTTGCTCTGATTGGTTAGTAAATAAAACACTGATTGGCCAGTAGCCAAGCAGGAAGTATAGGCGGGACAAGCAGAGAGAAAAATTCTGGGAAGAGGAAGGCTGAGGAGAGAGACCAGCCAGCTGCTGCCATGACAAGCAAGATGTGAGGTACTGGTAAGTCACAAGCCACGTGGCAACTTAGAGATTAATAGAAATGGGTTAATGTAAGATAAAAGAAGTAGATAACAAGAAGCCTGCCACAGCCATACAGTTTATAAGTAATATAAACGACTGAGTGATTATTTTATATGTGGGTTGTCGGACTGCGGGGGCTTGGCAGAAGATGGAGAGAAAAACTCCAGCTACAGTCTACACCTGCATAAGAGTGTAGATGACAAGATTCTCCAGCAGCAGCCTGCACAGAACCTTTTGGCATTATGAAAACTAGCCAGGAGGAAGTTCCAGCTTGATTTCTCATTGTTTGCACCAAAGCATTCTGTCATCAGAAACAGATGTTATCATCTAATTATATTGAGCAATTAAGAGCAGTAGCAACAGCCTGTGCTGTTTTTGTTGCCCCAGGGGCCTTACATCTGAACAACCCATAGAAAAAGGTGTCCTACATCTAACACTGGGGTGTTTCTTGAATAGCCTATGGTCTCTAAGTGCAGCTTTATTCTCCCACAAAGGACACCTTCACTCAAAATCTTAAGTTTAGATAATCCCTTCAATCCCCCATCTAATTCATAACTCAACACTTTTGCTTAAGCTTTGCAAGCAATTAGACATTATAAAGATTACAGATCTTGTGGAAAGTTAAATCAATAGATATGAAAAATATTAGAATTCTGTGTTCAAAAATGCCATGGGTACATGATTATTATATGAAAGTTTTCTCTGAGTATGGTGTTTCCTTTATGTACTAGCTGATCTTTTGATCTTTATCTTATTACTGTTATTGAACTAGCAAAAATTTTTTGGAAATAAAAGTAAGAAATTTAACTGTCCTTTTTTCCATTTATTTATGATGATTTATGTCCATTAAGGCTTGAAAACCATATTTCTAGTCTCTAATGTTTATAATATCTGAAACATTCTTCATTTTAGATACATTCGCCTCTAGCAAACATGGACATGTAGCTTAAACATAAAAATAGATGTTCTGGATAGAATGATTTTATGATCATTTTTATTTCAGTTTGATTGGACCATAAAGTGCTTACATGCTTGCTTAAGCATTATTTGGAGTGTATCTATGAGGGTATATCTGGATGATAAGAACTTCTGAATTAGTTCATTAGTTCTCTAATCTGTGTGGATATTGTCCAAAGCACTGTAGATTTAGTGGGGGAAAAAAGGCCAAGAAAAGTGAGTTTTTCTTGCTTTCTGGCTGCCTTCAATTTGGTGTATTGGTCTCTTCCTGTTTTCAAACTAAATACTGAGATAAAATACATATCTCCTGGGTATACAGCACAGTGACCTCAGATGTAGGAACTGTGCAGCTGGAATAATTGTATAAGCAACTTCCCACTTGCCTTCCCTCCCTTCTCATTCTATTTCACTGTCACACACACACCAATGCATGTTCAAATAGTCTTAACTATATATTTAATGTATTCACTATATAACATAAAAATAGAAGGCAAATTTCTTTATTATCTCCCCTGGGGTCTCTGGATAGATCTGACTAAAACAACAGTTCAGACAATGATCAATTATTTGCAATCATAAAAAATAAAAGGATGGAAAAGGGTCTGCTAATATTTCAAGATACAAAAGAGCAATACTATAATTCAATTTAAGTAATGGAACACAGGAAATAAATAGCCTGTAGTTCAAACAATGTGAGTTTTTTTTAAAATAGTGTCCAAATCTGTCATACAAATAGCTACTTCAAATGGGTTTTATGAACCATGCCAAAACAAAAATAAACAAGGCTTGTCTCTACATTGAAGTCATATCTATGGGTATAAAATATAGTCTTTTTTATATCCCTTGTATATGGGATGAAGAACTGAAAAGGTCTTCATACAATGTAAGAGGGTTGAAACACTTACAACACTGGGAATTCCTCCAGAACTTCATTTCTCTGGCATGTGTGCTCCCACCGGCCAATGTATCTATAGTACAAAACAAATCAAGACTCACAGCACTTAACATGTAGAATATAAAGCAGACGCAGATGCGTTCATAGACCCTGAGGTTTTGTGTTGAGCGACTTTCCTCTGTGACCTCTTTTGTTCTGGGAATCTAGTACAGAGGATACCTTAAGAGATTCTCCCCAAATGTGACCCTCTGGTGTTTATCCTGGGAACTTTGATGCTGCTACCACCTAAAGGAGAAAAATCATGCAACTTCAAATTGTAATGTTTATTCTAACTACTCAGATATTAAATATTTACTAGGTATATCATTTTTCAGATACCTTTCCCTAAAGATTCTGGTTCATTCAGTTTGTCTGGGAATGTGAATGATACATCTGCATTCTAACAAGTACACCAAAATGATTCGAATATAAGAGGTGGAAGGCTTATGTTTTGAGAAACTAATCACAGACTTTCCTACTTTCAATATGATCTGCTTTCCTTTCTGGTTTCATTGGTTAGTTTTGCTGGGTAACAACAGAATACAAAATTTCAGTCTCATATAAAAGTGACCATCTGATCGAAATGGTGGACATGTAGGAAAGACCATGGAAACACAAAGGTCACTGGAGGCCTAGGTAGGCTCAGGATAGCCATGCTACTGAGTGTTCCACCAAACCCTAGTGGACAAAGAAAACCATGTAGCTGCACTCAGAATTAAAGGCTGCAAACACCTCCTGACCCGTCAGTGGGAAGGACTGCAAAAGCATCTACCAAAATTGTATAGCTAGTGATTAATAACTGGGAACATGGTTGTAATCAACCCATCACAACTACTGAAAAGGCAAGCCCTCTGGACAGAAAGAGATGTCAAGAGTTTGATTTGTAGAACGTAAGCTTGTGACTATGTTGAATCAAGGTATTCTTCCTGTCTGAATTCAGTGGCAGCACAGTCTATCCCCATCTAGATGCCTATAGAAAGCCTATGGGGCTCCTCTGTGGCACAAGGAGTTATGTATAAATATCTGGAGAAGCTGACTTGGAGAATAGACATAAACTTGGGATGTATTAATTTTATGCAGTTCTATGTATGAGATACATCTGAATTACTAAAATCATCTAAGGAATTAAAGCAAATAAATAAACATAGCTTTATGTGGCCTTAATATTATCAGTATTTTATAATATCCAACGTTGGGGATTTAGCTCAGTGGTAGAGCGCTTGTCTAGCAAGCACAAGGCCCTGGGTTCGATCCTCAGCTCAAAAAAAAAAGTAAATAATATCCTGTACTTGAAAATTGACCACATCATATGTGAGGAATTTAAAGATTGCACTTTTTAAAATTCATAGTATTATGATATAATAATTTTCCAATCTGAAAATTATGAAAGCTATAATGAAATACATTTCTGCATGTGAGAGACATTTGAGGTATTTATAGTACATTATTTTTTAATTTTTCCTTGAATAATTTTCATATTCCATATTACTAGTAACTCTAGCTCATCATTATTCATTAAAATACATTATGTAATGAGTTTGTTCAATAATAATTATACTACTATGTATTTATAGGCAAATTAGAAAAACTAGATTTCTTTAAATATTTGAAACTACTACATTCAGACTTGCTTTGTTTTGATTAACAGGACTTACATTATAAATATAAATAAACTTATAATAATACATTACTCTGAAATTTGAAGCATCTCTGTATAGAACACACAAATACTTAATTAAAAAAAAAACACTTGGGACACCTATGTAAATTAATTGAAGAGTGCCTGCTTTCAATGTAAATAAAGACTGAAAAGATAAGTGATCAGTCTTATGTCTGTCCTCGTCAGGGCAGAACACGAAGAGACCCACTGGAATAAATAAACAACTCTTGTAAACTCATATGCTCCCAGACATTTATAAAAATAGAAATTACTGTTGATAAATACTCTTGACTCAGGAATGCCACAGCCATCATGCTTGGAATTTCTTTCTCCAACTCCATTTCTACATTTTAGTATTCAGCAGTGTTTTTGAGAGTTCTAATGGGGTTGGGATGGTGGAAATAAAGATACTGGAGTTGAGAACATGTTCTTTGCCGATGAAAACATGTCTTGAGCCCACTGTTGTTCTATGATTCTAAGACTAAGATTTCTTTAAACTGGCCAGAGTTTCATCTGTCATTGAAATGCTGAAGGCCTAGCAGAGCTCCATGAAAATATTAAATTGTGCAATAGACTCTGAAGCAGAGTCAACATTATGAGAAAGCCTTCGCTCAGTCACCAAAGTAAGACATTGATCTAAAAACTAAGACATTGATCTAAAAATGCCAATCACAAACTTCCTGTCAAGTCATCACCTTATTTAACTTCAGATCATTTTGAAAAGTTTAAACATTTATGTGGGAATTTTAGGTTTTTCTTTTTTTTTTAAATGTAGTAGATTCAGAAGTATGTGTCCTTGAATCATTTTATAGACTAATAATAACGTATGGTACAGGACAGGCTCCAGGCTGGAAGGATGGAGCCTTCAAGCAAGTGAGGTGAATTTGTGTGTTCTGTATCCCCCAAAGGTCCATGTATTAAAGGCTTAGGCACAAGCTTGGTCCTCCTTTTAGGTGACAGGAATTCTAAGACTCAGGACCTAGAAGGAGCTGTTTTGATAATTTGGGGTGTGTCTTTGGAGGGGAGATGGGAAGCTGAGTTCCACGGATCATTTTTTTTCTCTTTCCCAGCAAAGAAGTGAAGAATTTTACTATACCATATGCCCACACCCTGACATGCTACCTCAGACTCAAATTAATGACTCATTGACTGGAACTTCCAAAAGTGGCAGCACTTTATAAGCCAATTTATCTCAGATATTTTTGTAAAATAAAGCTAACTATTGCAAGTATTAATATAGGGATATGAAAACATCAGAGGTAAATTTCCCCTAGAGTCAACAGACTACTCTCACTGCTCATGAGCCATCAAGATCAACACCTGGAGATGGTGTTGAGAATGTTTGTATCCACACTTATAGTATTAAGCTGAATATAATAAATTCCATGAACACTGGGAATTTTCTTGTTTGCTTCTGTGTATCAAAATCCCTGATCCTTCTTAGCATGTAGTTTGTGTGTGGTAAGAAAACTGAATGTGGAAATTTAACGAGCTAATTATTTTTTAAATTTTTTTATGAAATTGTTGGTTCTGTGACAGAGGTAACATTCTCACATAGATGTGCTATATTTATCATGGGATGGAAATTCCATCATTGGATGGAAACAAAAATCTAAACCTAACTTTCCACTTTTAGCAATTAGACTTGAACTGAATCAGGATAACCAGAAGACTGTCTTCTTTAGGGTTAGTGTTGCTGTAATGAAACACCATGACCAAAGCAACTTGAGGAGGAAAGGGTTTACTTAACTTACAATTCCACATCACTGTTCATCATTGAAGGAAGTCAGGACAGGAATTTAATTGGGAGCAGGAACCTGGAAGCAGGAGCTGATGCAGAGGTCATGGAGAGCTGGTGTTTACTGGCTTGCTCTTTGTGGCTTCTCAGTCTACTTTCTTATAGAAACCAGAGCCACCAGGCCAGCGATGGTATAACCCACAATGGGTTGAGCCCTCTCCCGTCAATCACTAATTAATAAAATGCCTTACAACTGGATCTAAGGGAGATATTTTCTCAGTTGAGGTTCTATCCTTTCAAGACAACTCCGCCTTGTGTCAAGTTAGCATAAATCTAGCCAGCACACAGTTTTCCCTCTTCCACCCCGTCCCATGGAAAATCATAACAAGTATTTGGAAATGAAGAGTTAGCATGATTGCATAGTTAACAATTAGGAAACAAATCAAAGCCATCTAGCCTATTTAACTACAGTTCTTCCTGAAGGTCTCTAAGGACTCCACCCACACACCCATGTGAGCATGAAATTTGTTAAGTATAAACATATACCATGCTTCATACTTCTTCTAAGCAATGTGACACATCTAACCGGGTCTAAGGCTGTCCAGACAAAGTTCTCATGAGAACGGAGGAGGTTATGACGGAAGTCAGGGTCCTCAAAAATCCCCTTGTATCTCTAAAGGATACCTCAGTGAGCAAGTCCAGCTTCAAGAAGTAGCTTCAGTGGCCACTTCAAAATAAAAGCCCTCCGAAGTACTCCCTGCCCTCTACTCATCAACGTAGGGGTGAGAGACCCCATTTCTCCTTTCTACCCACTCCTGAGTGCATTCACTTTCCCACAGAGTTCAGACTGGATTGGACTAGTGAGCTATAGGATTTTCCTCACACCACTTCCACCTTCCCCATCTAATACAGCCTAGGCTTTCCTATCTCCTTTCCCTTCTCCCAGGAAACCAAGGTGAGAAAGGAAAAACTTATAAGTGGTATAGGAGGGACTATGTCAACTGATAATATACACTTGTATGAAATTTTTTAAAGAATAAATAATAAAGAAAGCAAGGGGGATGAAGAAACAAAAACTCACTTGAAAGAGTTTTTTCTTTTCTATTCCCCAGTAGCCACAAATAGTTCAAGTTGAATCCATCTGTTACCAAGGCAATAACAAATATGCTGGTTTAATTACAATTTTAAAAGTCAAACCCAAACTAATTGTGTTTTTTTAAAAAAATCAATTCTCTTACATAACTCTGGCATGGTTTTAAATGGAGGAAGATTGGCACAGTTTTCATGTTCCAGCAGTGTTGACCCATTTTTATCCTTCCATTTTGTTTGTTTGTTTCTTTCTTTCTTTGTTTTGTTTTTTTTTTTTGCATTTGCCTTTTTCTTCAAGAAAAAAAATGTGTACTAATTTATACAGGGAATTTGATCTGTGGAGGAAATGAATACACTTGGATGCCGAGGGAGAAATGAGCCAGGCCTTTGAATTAGCAAAATCTAGAAAATCTGTAGTGTGGGAAAACTAACAAGCAAAGAAAAACACATGCTCCAAATAGTTTGTAAGTTTAAGAGCCAATTGTTGACTGTGAGGGAACTCAGTCCTGGAAAATTTCCAAGCCTTCTTGCTTTCCATTTCTTCAGACAAAATTTTAATAATAATAATAATAATAATAATAATGGATGGGTGAGTTTTAAAACTCTCTCTAAAGCATTCTTTTGCATCGTTTCTATACACATGACGGGCCCATACCTTCTTCAATGCATTTGCCTATGTGCTCACATCCTCAAATCTGTGTAACACAGAGTTAAAACACAATTGTATTCTCATTGTCATGGGAATTACTTGTGGCTTTTCATAGATCTAATTCTTCATTTCAGAGGAGCGCTCTTGTAGACAGTTCTCCTTAGACAAAGGAAATTGTCTTTGTGTCAGAGAGAGAGAGAGAGAGAGAGAGAGAGAGAGAGAGAGAGAGAGAGAATATGAATCCATCTGGCATCTCCACTGAGTTGGACCTTCTTCTAACTGTGTTCCTGCAATCCATTCTGTGTTCTTCTGATCAGTATGGACTACACGGAAGGATCCTTCCCTTCTAATCTCACTTTAATTCGAGTAGAAAAAAAAAAAAAAAGAATCAAGTGCTTTAGAAGAGTGAAGCCAGCTATCTCCACTCCCCTTCCACGGAGAATGGCCTTAGCCCAATGGATGTGCTTTCCTATAGTCCTTATGTGCAGGAGCTGTACTGAAGATGTGTACCTTGGGACTGTGCATTTTGATGGATTGAAGTTTTCTATGATGGTCTCCATCTGTTGCAAAGAGAAGTTTCCTTGATGAGAGGCAGGAGCTACACTCCCCTGTGGGTATAAGGACAGATAGTTAGAATGGAGTTGGTAGTGAGCCTCAGGCATAGATTGTGTTGTGGATGTCAGTTGAGGATGGGCACCTCACAGTCAGCTCTTTTTTGCACTTTTAACAATGACAGATTTTTATAATGCTCTCTTTCTGCTGCAAAAGAGGCTTCTTTGATGATGGGTAAGAGTTCCACTTATCTGTGAATATAAAAATAGATATTTTAGAATGTAGTTGGGAATACTGGTTAAGGAATATGGCAGTAGTAGGTTCTTCTCTAGAACCCATGACCTCACCTGTCACAAGCAGTTGGCTGGGTTTAGAGTACCAGGCATTAATTTCTCCCTGTTGAGCAACCTTTAAGTCCTATTAGGTGGCTGTTTTTGTTTACCTCTGAGATATAAGTGTCACTATTGCGTTCTTATGTATACATTGTCATGTTGGTCCTTGTTGTGATTCAAAAGATTTATAACTGGATAAAAATTTTAATTGCTTTTTGTCCCTTGATAGTTTGCATAGCACCTTCAGATACTATGAGAGATAATCCTCAGAAAGGAAACTTCCAAGTAAGTTCCAGTTCGTTCCCTCCAAGTCCTTTATCTAGAGTTGTACAGTGTCTTCAGCAAGAAAACTTGCCTTCAAGTTTTGAGGGGGAATCCAAAAGCAATGGCATTAGCTTGTGTTGTTTTGGGGAATCTCTTGGATTCTCCTAACGAACAACTCAAAGAAAGGTTTCCCATGCCAGTTAGTATGATTTTGTTGTATAATCCTCATGGCTTTGGGGAAAACATCCTTGCCACAAATGGCATAACTTCCTCTAAAATTTTTATAATTGTCTACACATATGCTTATATGTATATTATCTGTATTGTAATGAAACATAAAATAATGTTTTCATGTGGCTCTTTAAATCATCCTCACTGTTCTTACCTCTCTTCCTTCATCTTCCTCAGTTTTGTTTTTCCTCAATTTCCCCAGATAACCCCCTCTAATTTTTCCCACTTCTCCATTCACAGCAATGATGTCAGAGGGAATCATTTTAATGGCACCTCCCTTGAACCTTCATGTCCATTTCTTCAACTAAATACAGGTTGCTCAGTATCTGTAAAGGATTGTTGCTTCTGGAACTCCCTGACTATAGCTAAACCCACCGATGTTCAAGTTTCATTAAGAAACAACAGTAATTTGAAATACTGAAATTTATGTACAATCTCCTGAGCCCTTCATCTCTAAGTTACTTCTAATTCTTCATAAAATCCAAGCATTGCAGTTCCATATTATTGCTTAAGGAATAATGATAAGAGGAACATCTGTCCATGTTCAGTGCAGAACTACATTTTTCTTGAGATAATTTCGAACATGAATGACATGAGTGAATTTCCACACATTTCTATTTCTCTAGGCTATACTCATTCACTCTTAGCACTTAATTCTTGAAGTATTTAAATTCATGAACTTATTGATGGGACTTTCACATTCACCCCACTAGTCCTCATAGCTGGTTAACATGGTCCATTTGTTGTAGTGGAGATGGTTGATATCTTTTGGATTAATTTCTGCTGTCATTACTTCTGGCTTAGATTTTTCTCTGCTTTCCCTTCTCCATGGAGATATGAGTACTGTGGATTGGGTTTTCTTATTTGTCTTTTGTAGGTTATATAATATCATATATTACAATATTATATAATATTGTATAGTATGTTTACATCTTAACGCACCATTGATATTGCCTGAGGAGCTTTAGGCACTGCATGGCTTTCAGCAGTCTCTCTTGGGGATTTGTATAAATCCAGCTAGGCATTTAAATTTTTAAAATACTGTCCTGTTCACCTACTTTAGAGGCTTTTCCCTATCAGAAGGGTTCCCCACCTTTCCAATCTACAGTATTAACGAAAATAAAAATTCTTCACTGTGTGCCCTTTTCCTGTTAACATTTCTTTTCAAACTGGTCACTTTCTCCTAGTGAGAAACAATGTCATTTTAATGATTACTAAGACAGAAGGGAGAACTCACTATTTCCTTCTGACTGCCTATGCTGATGGCAATAGCCGAAGTTCATAAGAAGGTGCAAATTCTCTCAAACACTACTTCTACTGATGAATTAACTCTCAGTAGCAGACCTAAATTCTTCATGGACCTTAAAGCATGGCCTGCATTGCTATAAAGTTGGCAGTATCTCAGTACTGTTGGGTGGAAGAAATAAAGTGGAACAATGATCTGCTCTCTGAGAGATATCTGGCTGTTGTCTTCCCTGGTCTCCCTTCTTCATTCTTAGGCTACCATGGTTGATGAAACCAGCAAATAGGGCTGCTCCATCAAGTTGGAAGTTCCCTTCCATGATATGTAATCATTTCAGACAAGCTCTTGGGGAACTAGGGACTACATTTCAAGACTACCTCTGCTTTCCATGTAAGTCAAATATTCTACCATGTCTCACCGTTGAAATAAAAGTGCAATGTCTTGGGAGTGAGCTATTGATACTGATATTAAAATATTGATATTTTCTGTTCTTCTCTAGACACTGGTGGTGCCAAGGTCATCTTGAAACTATTGGGTAGCATCTGCACTAGATGGAACAGCCTAGGACTCTGAGCCGTCCCTTGATGTCCCTGTACCTAATTTAGTCTTGAGCCAAAAACCAGACATTTTTGCTACCCACTTACTAAAATTTAGGAGTTGCTTATATCATAACAAACAGTTGACTAGCCTTCCGTCTACAGTGACACCCCCTTTCAATATTCACCAGGTACCTAAAGTTCCAAGTGCATTGCCGTTTGCCTTTCTTTTATCGTCAGTATCTCCACACAGAGGATTTTAGTGGAAACATCCTCTCAGTTAAATATTTGCTATCATTTTAGCCTTTGAACTTTTATTCTATTGATGAAATCCCTTGAAGCTCCACACTTAAGAGTTGTCAAAGGAAACTATGTTTGGAGGTAGAAGTTTTTTGTAGTGACTGTGGAAAACAAATTAGTTGTTTTCATTAACTTTGCCCCAGAGCCATCAATAGAGTGAATTAGATTATTGCTCAATGTGGTGGTAAATAGAGCCAATTTCATTATTTTAAGTGGCACTTAAAATGATTTTTAGGTCTTCAATCATTGGTTATCTTAAGTCAATAGATGAAACATATGTTGATTCTTTTGTTCTGTTAAGTCTTACAAAGATGTGGGGGTGGGGTGAGGGGTGGGAATTGGTCTTAAAAATGTATGGTCCATGAGCTGTAAGTGAATTCTCAGTGTCTAAGCAAACATTAATTTAACCATTAGATAAACACACCAGAATTAACCCTGTTATCTAAAGTGTAATGTATAATTATGCTTTTATCTGTTCTGAAAAACATTTTCTATTGAAAATGACCATTAGGTTTAGAATGCTACTGATAGATTGCTTTTCTCTCTAGGGACACCTGATATTTCAGAGAGAGGGAAGTGACCTTTTTTCCACTCCCAGATGATGTAAGCTTGCAGCTGACTCCACAGAGGACTGAAATTAAGCCCTTTCCCTTTCTATCAATATCACCAGGGGTCACCAGGACCGCTCTCCTTTCCCACTCAAACCATGCTCTGCTGTACGCTAGGATATCCATGGCATGCAATTGCGTGAGCCTTCTCTTGTAAGTGAACCTTCCATGATGCAGCATGTGACACTTGCTTAGAAAGGGTGATTTTAATAGCTAAGCCATACTTCAGTTAGCCTACTAATGTACCAGATTGTAAACCATTTTGAAGTGGCAAGTTGTCTGAATTAATAGCATATGTAAATGAAAATTCCTGTATTTCCCACATGAAAAAGGTTCATTGCTAAAAACATGTAAATACATAGCTTTGCATCATAGTACGAATGGATGTATCTAATCAAATGTGACAGTATTTGTTGCCATTTACCAGGCTGTTAGTGTGTACCAGGAATTATGATAAGTGCTTTTTACAAATAATTTTAATGCTCACAGTTGAATTCTCACCTTACCTTAGTAAATAGGGTCTCTCACAAATTTAATTTCCCAAGGTTAGTTAAAGGGCAAAGTTGACATCTGTTTGTTTTGATGATTGGTTGCCTCTCTCCACCTCCCTCTTTCATTTAGACAGTGCCTCATGTTTCAAACACACCCTACATGGCAGAGGATGACCTTGAACTTCTGATCTTCTTGCCTTCACATCTGGAGTTCTGTGATTACAGGCAGGCACCACCATGCCAATTTTATGTGGTTCTAGGGATTGAATTTGGGGTTTCCTGCATGCTAGGCATACACTGCACTAACTAACACTACATCCCTAGCCACAGAACTTAATTTTCTGTAATGCTTCACAAATTAGTACATTTTTATAGAAATGCATTGCATGGTTTGCCAAGTGTTTGATATGACTTTATTATAAACTATGCATAAGGTATTTATTCATGTAGAATTTAAGTAGTATTTTTTGAATGTGCTAATTCTATCTCAGACCAAAAGAGAAAATAAATGCCATGATCATTACTGTTATTTTATGAGATGGATGTTTCATATGTTTTGGGGAAGATTACCATTGAACTAATACAAGAAACAGTAAGCATTCCTTATCAAATGGAATCCCAACATGAGTCCTCTGTGGTGTTGAGCATGTTGACTCAGGCTACAACTAATATCCATACACTTCACCCTTCCCTGTTAACAGCACCTGGAACAGAGAAGTTTAAGGATGTATCTGTTCTCCATCCAACATCAAACAGATGAATCTGAAGGGTGTAAAAACAATTATAGTGGCTTTTTGGTGTTTTGGAAGCTAGATGAGGCTTCTAGAAAATGCTTCAGCTTTCCTACTGCTGACATGACTATTTTAAATGTTGCAGTCTTACCATGAGTGTTAAGATGAGAGACAGCTGCATTCTCAGGATGGGTGAACAGGTGTAGACAAGAACAACTTATAAGTTGCCTGGTAGAATAATTTAACCTTTTTTAGTTTCTGGTAGCTAGTAAATCACACAAAAATAGTTAAACTAAATTTCCTTAAATATGTAGACACTGTATGTACATGGAGCTATTCTTAAGATATAATTAGACTATCTAAACATGCATGAACATATCTGGAATTGCATAATGCCCATACATTTTATAAAGTAAAACTTTAATCTTTTAATATTTCAAACCAAAAAAAAAATCTACAAAGTCAATCAAGATTTTTCTATGGTTATTTTATAAGATGGTAATTAAAAGCAGACGTTTGAATTCATTCTTATTGTTTAGAGCTCTCTAAATATGTCCCAGTGTATGTGTGTGGGGGAAGGGGTCAATAAACAGATTTGGGATTACTCTCACAAGTAAGGTTCCATTCATCTGGGTGACTGACATACATACCAACACAGTTGTCATGTGTACCATCCCTTCTATATTCAGTTCACTACCCCTTGTCTGAGAGGCCAGGCAGCATTAAGGATGAGGTGGTCACTACACAGTCAGCAGAAAGGAAAGGGTTGTTTTTGACAAAACAGTGAATAAATCTGGCTAAAGGGGAATAAAAGAGAACCAAAACACATAATATTAAAACTAGTCTGGTAGACTTTTCCAGAAGGAACAGAATGGATCATTGGAATAACAAGTTTTTCTCCAGCCCCTTGACACTGGTCTTCCAAGGAGGCAATAACAAGCTTATCTTATTGTAGGCTCCACAAAACAAGGATAGTGTATGATTAAGTCAGCTCTCCTTCCCTAACAGTCAAAGAAAGGCATTTGATTTCAGACAGCCTCTAAAATGTCTATTTGCAAATATCAAATGAACTTCTCCCAGGTCCGGCAGGGTTGAAGTTTCTTCTGGAACACTGTGTGTCTTCCATCACACTAAGGTTTGCTGCTCTAGCCAGAATAGCAGCTGGTAACCGTGCAAAAAGGTTTTTCACTTTCAAGTAAACAGGATTATTTTAATCCATGTACAAAACGAAATAAAGTAATTTCATTAACATCTAAGTATTCCTTAGCCAGTGAAGGTAATGGATGTAAGGCTTCTTACCCAGTGTTTAACACAAAAAATGTTGCTGCCAGATTAAATCTCCCTAAAAGAGCAATAAGAAAATATATGTATCTAATCCACTTATCCGAGGAAAAAAAATGACCTGGGGCAGTAATGTTATTTTCTATTAAGGTAATCTTGAATGTAGATGGAAACCAGTTAGACAGTAATTTAATATAATGGCAACACAGAACTCAGAAATGGAAAAAATTTATTCCCATACTGAACAGCAGTTAAATGGTACCTTAAGTTTGTATTTGAGCTGAGAAAATTATTTCCAAGACATAGAATATAGTAATTTTATAAGGGGTACTTCACGGGTTATTGAGAAGTACTTTCCAAACCAAACATGAAGGACATGGTGCTTTAGTAATTATAAAAATGTTTAGAGAGCCTCAGCTTCATTTCTATAATTATAAAATTAAAAGATAATGGAAATTTAAGAAAATGTAGGTTCTCCCACAATGATAGAGCATAAGTAACATTTTAGATTCCAAGATGGAACGTTTTTATGTAGACGTTTTACATATTTAATTTTTAATTTTTACATATTTGTATTTATTCTTGATCATCTTAAAACCAAGTTTTATCCTCACAAATTTGAGCTTAAAGAACATTTCATATATCCATTTTCAAATCTTTTATTTTATGCTAAGATTTCATGCATGTACGTAATGTGTTTTAATCAACTTCATCCCACATCCTCTCCCCTCCAATCTCTCCCCTCTTCTCACTACCACTGTTCCTTCCGCACCCCCCCCCACCCAATTCCATGCATCCTCTCTTCCACTAAACCTCCAGTGTCTCCTTTTGTTGCTGTTAACTTTGGAGAACCTCCTGATCTTTTTGTGTGTGGCTCTAAAGTCTAGACAGAAGCTGCTCTGGTCTAAAGTGACAGTTCCCTGAATTCCAGCCCAGTGCCTCCATCTTCAGCTCAGTGGAGAAGGACCTAGAAGCAACAATCGAAACAAGGACTTTGGGGTAAAGAACAAGAAACTGGTCAAATTCTGGCTCGCAGAGCATCATGCAGGTGTTCAGATTGACCCGTGTGCCCCTGATTATTGTCTTGAGGCAAGCTAACCTTCTTCTAAGTGTGTATGCAGCCTACTCCTACCCAAAGGACACAGATAATTCTAATATATATTTTTAATAATAATTTTATGAAATAAAAAAGAAGAAGGTAAGTATCTAAGTTAAACCATCAGAAAGATTTTGCTCTTCTTAACTGTATTGCACCCATCTCCATAATGGAAATTCTTCTTTGATATCACTGTGTGCTACAGCTGGGGCCTTGAGTGTATCCCAAAGGCTGTCACTTTAGAAGTGTGGCCTTCAATGTGCTGCCATTGAAAGGTGGTGGGACCTTTCTGGGATGGAGCCTAGTGGACAGTCTTTGGGTCCCTGGGCAATTGCCCCTAAAGAGGATTGTGGGTTCCTGGTATTTAACTTTCTTTCTCACCTTGGACATAAAAAACAGTGCTTGTCCCATGAGAGCTGCTTCCCCACAGGTCCTATGGGATCCCAGAAATCATCAAACAGAACCTCTAAAACCTTGTACTGATAATCTCAGATATCTGTCACAGCAATGGAAAGACCAATAAACTGAAAGGTTGGATAGCCACCCTCTTAAAATCTACACAATAAGCATTCCTCCAAGTAACTTGTATTCTTAGAAGAAGAAAAAAAGGGTCTCAATGTTTCCCCCTTCTCTAGACCATCTGTGCTGAGGACTTGACCTTGTCAGTGTGCAAATGACATCAGAATCTCCTCACACTCCTGTGGCAAGGTGCATGATTTCGTTTTTCATTCATTTATGAAATTATGGATGTCTATAGTAACTCCAATTGAATTCAATAACAAGGCTTTATTTCCTTTTTAAAGAATCATGTTTTGTCCTCTTTTTTTTTGAAACCATGGCTCAGGTAGCTCAGGCTAGCCTCAAACTCTCCATGTTGTTGAAGATAGCACTGGGTTCAATCCTCCTGCCTCTACGTCCCTAGTGTCAGGAATTCAGGGATGCACCACCATTTCCAGTAACAACAAGCTTTTTTATGATTAAGAATTTTTTATTCATTTTGCATACCAACCACAGATGCCCCTCTCTTCCCTCCTCTCACTTCCTAGCCTCCCTGCCCCCAATCCACTCCTGATTCCCTCCTCAGATAAGGTATGCCTCCTATGAGGAATCATCCTGGTACGTTCAGTTGAGGCAGGTCCAAGCCCCACCCCTGGCATCAAGGTTGTGCAAGGTGCCCACTCCAAAGAGGTAGCTAGACTCCAAAGAGCCAGCTCAAGCACCAGGGATAGATTCTGATCCCACTGCCAAGAGATCCCTTAATCAGATCAAGCTACACAACTGTCTCACTTATGCAGAGGGTCTAGTCTAACAACAAGCTATTGATGTAGAAATATTTAATATTTTCTTGGAAGTTACTAAGGCCATGTGTTTTTCCACATCAATATTTTCTATTTTCTTGAAAATATTATGAGGTACTCTGATATTCACACTTCATGCATATAAGTGCACCTCTGTCATGCATGATTTAAGTAACGCAGAAATGTATAAATGGAATATAACCCTTCTGGACCATTCCACAGCTCTATTTTTTATACACCTACAGCTTTCAGCAGTTCACCTCTCATGCCTTCTCACTAGCATAAAATATAATTATTTTTGTATACACATTAGTGTTTTGGTTCAGTATTGAGTCTTACTATAATATTTTTAAAAACAATTTATATTATAGCTATAAAGCCGCAATTTAGTTTAAATTGTATTACAACACATAGGTTGTAAAATATGATTCCAACATGCACCAGCAATAAAAACTACATGTCAGACATATGATCTATGATCCCTTTGCCTGTTTGGTGACAGTTTCCTTCCAATAAGACAGTTCCATGAACACATAAATGTGAAACTCCAGATTGAGGCTGTTGAGGCTATTTTGAAACTGATAAAATCAATGATGTCTGTTAATGCCTCACAAACATTATCATTTCATAGTAAGGCAAGAAAATTCCAAGTTGAGCTAGTGAGATAGCTCAGGAGATAAAATGCTTCTGACTAAGCCTGAAGACCCGAGTTCAAGCCTTGGAAACCATGTAAAGGTAGATGGAGAGAACGGACTCCACAAAGTTATTCTCTAACCCCCACATGCACTCTGTGACATATGCATTCCCATATACACATCACACACACACACAGACACACACACACACACACACACCACCACCACCACCACCACCACCACCAACAACAACAACAACAACAACAACAACAACAACATAATAATAATAATAATAATAATAATAATAATAAATTTAAAATTTTGGAATTTAAGCAACACATGAGAGACCAGAAGATAAGCTCCAGTGCAGGGCTTTGAACTGTGTTCTTGGCTTGCCGCAAATTCTGTAGTTCGACGCTCTGTGTTGCAAATGGCCCAACCATCCCATGACTTATCTTTAATGATGCTTTGCCTTACTCCTTCCCCAATTGGGCAGTACAACCTCACTTTCCTATATTTGATTGCTACTATTTTTGTCAGATTACAGCCCTGGTAGCCTGCCCATGCTCGTTTTTCACTTGCTTAAACTAAATCTATTCCTTCTTTTCTCCCAAGGTGCTTCCATTTAATGTTCTAACAAGAGCTGCATTCAGCCATAGAAATAAAACATGACGGCATTTGCTCTAATGGAACTCACAGTGACCTACCAGAAGATTTGAAATAAAGATAGGCAGAGTGCTAAATGTCCAGTCATTGTCTACCTAAATCTGGTAGTTGCCTACTGCTTACAAAAAAAAAAAAAAAAAAAAAAAAGCAAAAGATGATTCTTTAGCCAAGCCTTAAAGAAAGGGTTAGCCAAGAAAACAAGCTGAGAGTATCAGTATCTGCATTTTTGTTTTATGGGTGATGCCACTAAAATTACTTTAAAAGCTTTATTTTTCTTAGCACTTCATTTGAACAGGGCAGACTGCTTTGGGAAAGTAAGGGCAAAAGTGATTGAAGGCAGGAGAGACCACTTCCAGTTATACACATGACGGAATCCCCATGCTATATGTAGCACACATTTTACATGCAGACAAGTATAAGATAATGCTGTTATTTGTAGGACTTACTTCTCCTCAACTCATACAGACAGATTCGACTTCTCACTTCTCCCACGGCAAAAGTACCCCTGTTTGAAAGTAGAGTCTTCAGAAGTAACCACGTTAAACTGAGCTGAGCAGGATAGACTGTCCAGTGTCCTATAGAAAGAGAAAGTTCAGAGACAGGCATCCATCCATAAGAGGGGAATGGGGCACAAAAATAAGGGAGAGATCAGACACCGTACTTCAAGTTAAAGATTATCAAGGCTGCAAGAAAGGCACCAAAGGCTGAAAGAGCCTGGAAAAGATTCTGGGTCACAGAACTCAGAAAGACAGCGCTAGTATCCTGACCCTAGGGTCAGCCCTCGGAAGGGTGTGGAGATAAATCTCTAAGGCACCCAGGTGCCACGTTTGTCGTAACAACACAAAGGAACAGCACAGGTGTTAGACATGAGCACTGTTAGGCAATCAAGTGAAATTTTATGACTTGGAATACAGAAACACAAAATGAGTTTATGGAGAATTTTGAGGGAAATATAATGCAAAGAACGGACTAATGTAGGCAGAAGTTTCTCGGTCCTGCCCAGCCCTGTGGTCCTGACAAATCTCTCCCCTCAGTGGTCCCACAGCCGCTTATAAAATACTTACATAGAGGCTTATATTAATTACAAACTGTATGGCCTATGGCTCCTGCTTATATTAGCTAGCTCTTTCAACTTAATTCAACCCATTCCTATTAATCTATGTCTGGTCATGTGGCTTCCTGGCTTACCAGTGCTTTCACATCTTCCTTCTTGGGTGGCTGGCGTTTCCCTTGACTCCACCTTTCTTCTCTCTTTCTCTCCCTTGGATTTCCCACCTGGATGTAAGCTTTCTTTCCATAGGCCAAAATAGCTTTATTAGCCAATGAGAGCAACACATGTTCACAGCATACAGAAAGATATCCCATAGCCGACTAACAAATAATCCTGCCCCCTATTGGATAAGGTGGCTCCAAATCTATTGAACAGGACTCCCACCATGGCAGCCTTCAAGGCAAAAACTGAATGTCTCCATCCACAAACATTCCTTTGGAAAGTCCCAAGACTGTCAGATGGTGTGGGTACTGTTTAGAACTGAGCCTTTTTCTTATCGTCAGCTGAATCGGGGAGGCAGAAGTGTGTGTGTGTGGGGGGGGGGGGGCTGGACTGTAAAGAAATAAACAATGAGAAAACTTTAAAAATAAAGATTAATTTTATTTTCATTCTATACTGATTTCAGCATATTCTATTTTTGGAGGAAAAGATTTTATTTGTGCTGTATATAAATATACACACTTGAGCTCTAAATATCTTAAGCATTAAATTCAGTGAACTATATGTTCTACTGATGCATGAATACACCCACAGCTGACTGCAAATACAAAACTAGGGTCTGCAAATGGAGAATGGTCTCATTGTCTGCAGTTCCATTCTCTGATCGCAAAGAGTCCCTCGGGAATCCACGACTGGAGACAAGCCCCACCCTTTCAAAGGGCTCCTGTGCTCACTCATGACTGTCTTTCCATCACCAGGGGTCCACTTGCTCTGTTCAGCTACAGACCAACACATAAGACCAACCAGGTAAATATTTTCTTTTGCTTATTTTAAATTAAATAGCACATACAGCAGATTGCCAAGTGAGAGGTTTACATGGTGAAATATTTCTGAAGTTATACTCAAAATATTTGATTCATGAAAATCAGTTCTGCAGGTAAGGAAATATATATGTACAAATACATACTCATGTATATATGATTGGTATTATATTCAGTATCATTATCTGACATTGGCTGAAACTGTACTTATCTAAAACATGTAATGTTTTCACATGAAAAAAGGAAAATTTAACAATCAACACGGCAGGATGCTCTTTCATAAACAGTTTGAGCAGATGGTGTCTGCTGCGTGGTTCACCATGAAAATATTTATTTTGTTTAAATGATGATGATGCTGGATTTTGCATTTTGCTTTTTTATTTCATAGTCATTACTTGATTGAAGAATTTGAATCTGGACTTTGTGAGACTGATTTTCTTGTGCAGTGAACTTTATATAAGCTTGTAGTGACATGGATCTAGAAAAGCAATTTTATATTATTCTTCTTTTTGTAACTTTTCCATAGAATTTGTTCATCTTTATTAAGTTAATCATTTACTTCCTCTGACCATTAGTTCTCCAAAATAGACTTACGGAATTCCAGAGAAATACGTTACCAAGGTTAGTTAGCTTTCTTAAAACTCAAAACTGCTTAATCAAGAGTGCAGATGAAATAACCGGTTGCCTTGGAGGCTGCTTGCTAATTGAATGAACAGAAAGCATGTTTTTCCTTACACCAACCTATAACACTAATGGATAAGCTAATTTTTCCCTTCCCTAAAGTGATTGCACAAACCAATTTAAAATCACTTGCATCCACTTGGTTAGCTGTTCTCAAACAGGGCAAAGGTCCTGAACATTTATACTAGAGAGATTTAAAGTGTCAATTTGATGAAGCGAGCAGGAGCCCTCAGAATAACTAATTAAAATTTGCTCTGTGTCTTCACTTACAGTGGATACCTTATCTATTAGGGTTTGCAAGGAAGACAATGCTACAGCAAGTTAATCTTTATGGTGTTCCATCTCTGTTCTTCATCTGCCTCCCTTCTGTTTCCATATCATGTAGGAAATTCTAAACAGAGTGTTAAAATACAAACAGTAAGTTTTGCTAATCAGAGTGCTTAACTCTTTGTGTGCAAAAAAAAGTAGTATTAGTAAAAATTAATCCAAATGTCCTAATTATTAAAGTATTGCATCTTGATGCAATGACTTTTCCTCTGTTTCTATATCTCTATCCTCTAGGAGATATTAAATGAAATATTAAAATACAAAGTTAGGGATAAGCATAAGCCAAACTATCCAAACCAGTAAATTGTGTATATGAAGTGCTATTTTAATACTCCAAAGCTTGCAGTGAATGAAGATGTTCACATGATGAGCAATATGTCATAGTTCTATAATATTCCTAATGGGTAAATGTGAATTGATGAATGAATGAATAAATTAATGAATTAATGTTACCTGATATCACTATGTGAATAAATGAATGTTGCTTGATATTATCAACTGAATGAATGAGTGTTGCCTGGTATCACTAAATAAAGGAATGCTTCCACAGAAATTGATAATGAAGTTCAATCTCCCAACTCCCCATTGAGAAAAACAAGGGCAGTATTTCCATTGATACAGGAAATACATAGCTACAAATATTATTTAGCATGTTTTTTATTTTTGTCAGAAAATACATTTTTGAACTTTATCAACAAAAGTGTACACTGAGTGAACATTTTAACACATTTAGTATCCTTAACTAAACTAACATTCACTTTTCTGCTATATTAAAGGATGGGTTATTCAATTTATTATCCAATGTACCTTAAAAATCTTAAGAAATCTTATTTCGGGTATGCTCTAATTAATTTTGTAGCTTAGCATTATAAGCAATGGTATTATCTATGGGAGATGCTCTGATATGACAAACTGAAAATAATATTATCAGCAGAAGCTTTTCTCTGAATCAATTTTCTTAAAAAGAACATCTAACACCCTTTCTTTAACACTTTCACAAAACTATAAGGTATGAAACCCAAAAGTTTATTTTTGTCTGGTGACTTGAAAGTATATCTTGCCCAAAAGTCTAAAGAAATATGAATTTTAAACACATACAAAAGTGAAGAGAGCAGATAAAAGGAAGTTCTGATACTGAAGAGCAACATTATCAAGGAAGATGAAGCCTTCTTGTTCCATGAGCAGTCCCTTCAACTTGTCCTGCTTCATATCTTTCAAAGTAATTCTGGACATCACGTCATATCATTGATGAGTGTTGTAGCCCCCTCTCAAGCAATTTTGCTGTTACCTTTAAAATGCTGCCATATAGAATAGCAGTTTAACAAATGCCTAGCCTTGATCTTGCCAGATCCAGAATAGGACACGTATGCTCTCCTGTTATGTCATTCACCTAAACATTCATTAAAATCGGAATCAGAAATGATTCTCACATTTACCTCATCACATCCGTTTGATAAACCATTTAATTTTCAAGTCTTGTACATTTTCCTTGCATTTTGTTGGGTGGAGGACTAAAAAGCAGGGTCTTTGTTTTATAAGTTTCATGTCTAAAGGTTGTTGACTGTGGTACTGCAGTAAAATTTAATACACTCTTCTGGATTCTTTCTTTCTTCTTTTCTTTCTTTCTTTCTTTCTTTCTTTCTTTCTTTCTTTCTTCTTTCCTTCCTTCCTTCCTTCCTTCCTTCCTTCCTTTCTTCCTTCCTTCCTTCCTTCCTTCCTTCCTTTCTTTCTCTTCTTTCTTTCTTTATTCATTCATTCATTTATTTTTGTTCAGGGCTGTAGAATAGCTTGAACTCAGATTGTGTTTTTCATAGAAAACTTTACACCAGTGGTTTCTTCTTCCACCAGGCGGAACCATTAAGTATCGGGCTTTTTTCTTGCATGTGAGGTCAACAGCCATTGTGACTCAGTGCCCTGTGTTTTAATTTTAACTAAAATACAATTTATTCTGAAAAAATGATGAGTTCTTTGAAGCCACGTAGAGAAACAAAAAGGTGCAAAACGAAATAAAATTTTACTTCTTGCCTGTCAAGCACAATCACCAAATAATATTGTTTTCTTATACATAAATATATTTTTTAGAAATTCAAGTTTTAGTAAAAGACAAATGTGTCAGACTTCATAGAGAATGCACACTTGAATCATTCTTCTATCCTCTTCTCTTGTGTCTTCATTGGCTCACTCATGCCCAAAGGTCATATAATTGTCAGGACTATATTAACATGTGCGTTTCCAGTAAAGAACATTGATGGTGGCCGCAGTGTTTTCAGGAAAACAAGCAGACTGGAAACTGCTTCCTGATGCCTACCAATATGGCAAAGGTGACTTACGTATTAAAAACTCTGGCATCTCTGCAAAATCCAATTCTTTCTGGTACTATTTAAGTTCTATTATTTTAGAAATCAAATGGCCAGAATATCTTGAATCACAATTTTCCCAAGGGGAAATTTAGATTCAAAGATATAAGATAGCAACTGTTCATTGAAAGATGAGGGCTGACTTGCTTTACACCAGTTGATACAATCACACCTACAACTGTATTACATGGGAGTTTTTTTGTCTTCATGAAGGCTTCACTTAACTTTATCTCATATGACTGGAGAATAGGTTAATATTCATTTTCTTACATTTTATTTGCCTATTTAAATAGATGTATTTCATACAACACATTCTGATCATGATTACCCTAAATCTTTGCACCCCCTCAGATCAGAATACACTCTCTTGTTAGAAAACACACAGGCTTCCAGATGATAATAATAAAATAAGAAAATAGAAACAGACAAACCATGATAGCACAAACAGAGAAACAGAAAAAAAAGAGCTAAAGTAAAAGCAAAAGAAACACATACAGGTGAGAGACACACACAGGAATCACATAAAAAAAACCCAAATCAGAATACATTATATATATATATATATATATATATGTGTGTGTGTGTGTGTGTGTGTGTGTGTGTGTGTGTGTGTGTGTGTATGCAAAGACCAGTAAGATAAAAAATAATAATAGACTCCAAAGATGCCTTTGAGTTACTTTTTGTGTTGGCCAACTACACATGGTATTTGTAGATGTTGGCTTGCAGCCTGTTCTTAAGAGCAGTTTGTATCCCCAGAGACACCCCAGGGGAGAAAAGTAATGTTTTATTTGCAAGCGGTTATCAATTGGAGATCACTTCTGGGTTAGGGATGATGACGGTGTGTGTCCACTTCTCCTTTCAGTGCTGGACCCCATCTTTGCAGGCCCCGGCCACGTTGTCTCTGTGCGTTCATATGTGCACCAGTCCTGCTGTGTTTCAAAGGCCTTGTTTCTTTGGCTTCCCCCATTTCCTCTGGCCCTTACAATCTTTCTACCTTTACTTTTGCAAGGATTCCCTGAGCCCTGATGGGAGGAACTTGTGGAGACATCCCATTTAGGGCTGAACATTCCAAGATCTCCCTTTCTCTACACACTGTCTGGCTGTGGGGCTCTGCATTTGTTTGCTTCTACTTCAGCAAGGAGCTTCTCTCATGATGGTTTCCCAAGTCCCAGCTCTATTACTGCGGCCTAATATCATCAGCAGTCATTTTATCTCTACATTCCTTTAGCAGACTGGATGTAGTTGGAGTTTTCCTGCCTGGCCCAGTCAGGACAAATCTCTCTTAGCCGCCAGTCCCCACAGTCGCTCAGACCCAACCAAGAAAGCACACAGAAACTTATATTGCTTATAAACTGTATGGCCGTGGCAGGCTTCTTGTTATCTACTTTTTCTATCTTAAATTAACCCATTTCTGTTAGTCTATACTTTGCCACATGGCTTGTGGCTTACCAGTGTCCTTACATGTTGCTTTTCATGGCAGCGGTAGGCGGTGTCTCCCTCCAACCTTCTACTTCCCAGAATTCTCTTCTCTCTTGTCCCGCCTATACTTCCTGCCTGGCCACTGGCCAATCAGAACTTTATTTACACAGAGCGATATCCACAGCAACTGGATATCTCTGGTCACCAAATGAAGCCTACAGTACCAGAAACGGGTTACATCTAACTGAGTTGCTGGCCAAAGGAGCCCCATGGGAACTCCCAAATAACATGGGCTATTGCCAAAGCTATTGGTTGCTCTCTATAAACTGATTGTAAGAGCCTATTGCTGAATATAGTGCTCATACAACTCACTGAACAAGAAAAAGTCAAGCTGGCACCTACCCCTTCACCCCTTTGGACTAGTGTTCATGGTACTGGTAGGTACTAGGTATACTACCAAAGCAGAAGGATAAACATCTATTCAGCAACAAAGTCTTCAGTCTACAGTGATGAACTGCTTGAAAGATGTACCAATGAAATAGTGGCATAAAGCTTTGGGAAGTAATCAATATTTGATGGAATTTAAGGCCTATCTCATGAGATGGAACCTATTCCCAACACTGCTCAGGTGGGCAAGAACCTGAGACTAGTAGGCCAGGGATATAGTGGGGAAAACCCATCTAAAAGTGCATGATGGGCCAGGGAGATGGCTCAGTAGTTAAGAGTGTGTGCTGTTCAAAGATGAAAAGTTGAGCTTGAATCTCCATCACCCAGATAAAAGGCTGGGCATGGCTATTGGTTCTGATAACCCCAGTGTCCAAAGGATGAGACAAAAGGATCCCAGGAGCTTGCTAGCCATCCAGCCTAGCTGAATGTCCAAGTTTCTGGTTCAGTGAGAGACCCTGTCTCAAGGCAATAAACAGAAAGCTATAAAAGGAAATACCCAACCTCCAGGCTACAAATGGCCAAGGGAACCATTCACATGAATATGTACACCATACATCACCCACACATACAATATAAAAGAAAAAAAGACATACATAGAAGTACTACTTAAGGGAGGCATAAGAATTACATTGAAAAATATGATTTTAAGTTAAGCAATGCATACCAAATGAATATGCTATGTTTGGAGTACTTGCTTTTAATAAATTCACATTCTAAGTAGGCAAATGAATACAAAATAAGGACCATGATTAGTTGATGCCCATAAATGAAGCTATGATCACAGTATGAAATTAAAAGGAATGTTGGGGAATCTTACTTTAGAGACTTTTTGTGACAACACCTTCATTTTAGGATAAAACAAATCTGCTTAAATGGAGAAGAGATCATCAATTACAGCAAATTTTGTAAGGCATTGGAGCAAAAAGAAAACAAATCTTTTTCATTAGAAAGCAAACATTCATGTAAAGGAATATTGTACAACATTTTATATTGCTGCTTTCCTTTATATTAGCTAGATCTATCTTTCGCGTTTGGGTTAAAAGAATGACTGCTGAGGAACTGCCAGGGATTGACAGGAAATGTAAATTTTTGAATTGTTAAACTCCCTAGGAAACATCAGTCCCAGCTCACCTTCTGGAATTCAAATGACATGTACTTACTTTAGGTCTTAGTTCTCAATAAGAATTCCTTAACTGGCTTCTTCTTAAGCTTTCATTCATTAAATTCTGTATAATTTGTGCCTTTAAGAACTTTACAAGTTAAATAAAATGCTGTTAAGGAAACAGGTGGTCTTTGTAATATTCTCTGAGTCAATATAAATTCATGAGTAAGTAGCAGAGTCACATAATGTGAACCCCTTGGAGTGGGATTTTTGGTACAAGTCCTAGACCTACAAAACAGACCTTTCTGTTCAATTCTAATTACAGGGGTCATGCCTTCAGGGACACTGCCATTTATGTCAATTTCTCCTAGTAGAGAGAATAGACAGTGCCTTTAATCTCAGGCAAGTCATATTTGATAACAGTGAATATGATGATGCTTAATATACACCAGATTATCTATAGACATTACTCTGACACATGTTTCATAAGTACAAGATTCTCTCAGCTTTTTAAAACTTTTGTATTCTTTTTGAAGAATTCCATATACAAATATAGTATTTATATCATTTCTACCCCACCAGTCTCCCCCTCCAACTCCTCCAATGTGTCTCTCCCCTCACACACTCCATCTTCTTTAATTATTATTGTTACATACACACACACCTACTGAGGCCATTTAAGGTAGCTTTGTGTGTATACATGTTTAGAGATGATCACTTGGTATTGGATTATCTCTCAGGGGCTCATCTCTGAAGAATGAATCTCTCTCTTGGCAGCTAGAAATCTGTTGCCTGTACCTCTTTATCTAGGAGTGGGCCTTGTGAGATTTCTCGATCCACATTAGCTATAAATTCTTGTCACTATGCAGATCTTATTTACATGACCAAATCATTAAGATTTCATGGGTATAATTCCCTATCATTAGTAAATAATACACTAAGTCACAGCAGATATCCTGTCCCTCTGTCCCTTGCAATCTTGCTGTCTTTTTTTTCCCCACAATGCATCCTAACAGTGGTGTGCAGGGGTTGTATTATAGATGTATCAGTTGTGAATAGGCAGCCCAAAGTCAGTTGCTCTCAGCATTTTGATCAGTTGTAGATTTCTGTTTTGGTCTCCATCATCTGCCAAAGAACTAGGCTTGAAACTAGGCACCCATGTATCTGTGGATATAAGGATAAGTATTTAGAACACAATTGGGAGATATACTGGTTTTCTCCTCTAGGGTTCAGTTCCTCACCCGCTACAGGGAGTTGACAAAAAGGGCATGTATTCCCTTCTAGAGAACAGACTGAGGTCTAACACAGGTGATTGCTGGTTGTTCTCATATATAAGTGCCACTATTATAACTCTGAATGTATCTTGGAAGCTGGCCATTGTTGTGGCTCAATTGTGTTACAGCTGGATAGAACTTTTAGCTACTTTTCTCCTTTGGCAGTTTTCACAGACCTTTTCAATGCTGTGAGTGTTAGTCTTCAGGTGGGAGAGACTTCAAGGTTAGGTCCAGCTTGACTTCTCCCAAGTTCTTTTTTGTGTCTTCAGCAAGAATCAGACCTTCAGATTCTAGGAAGCAAGCAAGGGCAACAGCAATGGCCTGTACTGTTTTGGGAGTCTGTTAGCTTTCTCTCACCAATGACTCAAAGAGAAGTTTCCCATAACTGTTACTGGGTTTTTAATTAGATGATCCTCATGGCTCTTGGGGAGAAGACCATCATGTTATTTTAAGTAGACATAAAATAATGTTTCCCAGTGGCCTTTTGGCCATCTTTTGAATTATTTACCCCTCTTCTCTTACTTACACTCTACTGTTTGTCTTTTTGGGTCTGAGTTACCTCACTTGGCTTAATATGTTCTGTCCCAAGCATTTACCTGCAAATTTCATGATTTAGGTATTCTTTATGAAATAGTATCCCATAGTCTGTCTGTACCATATTTTCATTATCCATTCATCATCAGTTGAAGAACATTTAGGCTGTTTCCATTTCTTAGCTATTGTCAATAGAGCACCAATGAACATGTCTGAACTAGTATCTGTGGAGTAGGAAGGTGAATCTTTTGTGTATATGGCAAGAAGTAGTATAGCTGGATCACACACTCGACTTATTTTTAGCTTCTTCCAAACTCTCCACAAGGATTTTGGTCACAGCTGCTGCACAAGTGTGTGGTCCCACCAACAATGACTGTACATTTTGTTATTTTATCAAGACTTAAACAGCATTTTCGTCTGAAGAACTGAAAAATCTGATAGATTTGTTACCATTACAACTGCAAATCTCTCAGTGCCTATTTAGTATATAATATGTGTGTGTGTGTGTGTGTGTGTGTGTGTGTGTGTGTGTGTATACTTAAATCTTTGTGAATGGCTCTAAAGGATGGCTTACAGTGATCTGGTTGAAGGCCTTTGGCAACTTCTGTAGTTCATTCCAATACACCGTACATTCTTAATGTATCCTTTGCCTGTGCATTCTCCATTAGACTTACAAAAGATGCCATAAAGGAAATGAGAAATATTTTTGTCGTCTGGAATTTTGACCCGTACTACTAAAAGTGTAGGAGGAACCATATGATTTCAGAAAGACATCCCTAACCAAGTGTATCACATAGACACTGATTTAGCAGTTTTTCTTCCTGTGTTCAAATAACATTTATCACACTTCTGTGACATATTTCTTTTCTCTGAGTGCACAAAATTATTGATATAAGCTTCATAAAAGCATATGTACAATTTTTAATCTTCTTGCAACTGTAAAGATACCTTACTGTTTCCGTTATATGTTTTGGTTTCTTTTATCTTAATGGCACATGGCAAGGATACTTACATTGTCTGTCCTCCTATAGAAGCAAACCCTTGAAAAGTAGTATGTTTATTTGTTTTCTAATTCAGAATTTTCTGGTTTTATTTGTGTTAATTTACTTCAGCTACTTCTTCCTTATTTTTTGGTAGTTAATTTAAGATTTTAGTAACATTTTCCTCAAATACATTCAGTTGTAGAAACGGTACAGTTTTTCTCAGTAATTATAACTATATAATATTTTAAAATTCATGTTATTTATAATTTCTCAGTTCTTATTTAAACTCATGAGTGTTTTCAAATTATAATATGGCCAAGGTCAAAGGAGAGCAAAATTTATTGCTTTTCAAAAATTTGGATGATCCATATAACGAGAAGTTGATGGAACAATATGTACTAAGGAAAAGATCTAGCATTGTGTGTTGTTCTGAGGCTTCTAAAAGCATAAGATTTTCCAGTATCACATGGTCAGATCTGGATACAGATACACACAGGAAACATTAAACAGACTCAATAGGCTGTATATACATATACATATATGCATATATACATATACATATAAAATAATTTTTAAAGAAATCAGGAATTTGGAAGGAAGTTGGAGAGAGTAGAAAGTGGCAGCAGTGATGTAGATGCAGAATTTATGTATGAAACTCAAAAAATTGAAATTAAAGAAAGTGTATCTAACATGCTAGTTAGTAAAGCAAATGTTTTAAAGTAATAAATGCATTACCAAGTTTTATAATGAATTATTTAAAGAAAATAACGTGCAAATATATGTTGTTGATCAATTCATAGTTCGAAGTTAAACAAAGGGAATGATCTTGTAATTTTATGTTTTCAGAGTTCGTAATCATAACAGATGACTAAACTGGTAGGTTTCTCCAAGGGGACATTGGGAATCATTTATCAGTCACTCCTGAATCTTATTTTTCCAGGAAACTCTTCAAAGGAAATATCTGTTCGCTTGAGTAATTGTTCAAAGCCTGAACTTTGATCTAAGT
Source organism: Onychomys torridus (assembly GCF_903995425.1). Lineage (NCBI taxonomy): Eukaryota > Metazoa > Chordata > Mammalia > Rodentia > Cricetidae > Onychomys > Onychomys torridus. Next base: position 31,183,381 of record NC_050459.1, on the reverse strand, counting down.
GGTCCCTGCAGAGATGGGTGGGGTCTACAATGTGTCCTCAGCTCAGCCTGCTCCACACAGGGCAGCCCTGGACACAGGCTCTGGTTTACAGAAAGAACATCCTCCATCCTGCACAGTCACAAAAAGGAGAGGGATGAAAATGGTCCTATTTTACTGCGAAATAATTCTCTGAGCTACTTTTTATAATTTTAAATAATAATAATAATTCCTATTAATCACAAATTCTGAACTAATCATTTTAAAAATCCTGGAAAAAAAATAACATTCCTGTTGGATAAGAAAGTCCCTGGCGATGTAGTTAGGAAGAAGAGAAATAACTAGAGGAAGAAGAAAACTAACAATTAGACTCTTAATGTTTTATTTTCTCGATGTAAAATTCTTTATTTCTTGATAATGCTTTCATGTCTGCATTCCATACCAAAGTGACCAAATTTAGCTGTCTCCTGCATCTCTTATTTTATATATGATGCAACAATTCAAAATAAAAATAGATCAGAAAAAATAGATTCAAAAAAGTTATGTCTACAACTTTTTTCTCAGTCTTATGCAGTCAGAAATTGTGTTTTAATTGAGAACCAGAAGAAAAATGAGATGCTAAATTTGAATTAAATTAAAAAAAAAAAAAACTTCTTTCACTGTGTACACACTCCATCTATCATGTTATCTTGTGTTATTGTGTTATTTACCTGTTTGCACAACCTGTAGTTCTATAAAAACAGTCATTGTTCATTATTTATACATATGTAGAGACACTTGTCACAATGCAAGATACTGCTAGATACAACTTCTTATATTCACATGTGTATCTATAATAATACAAATTTATTTTAATATGATTTAAAAGCATAAAGCATGTAAAGTCGATGTTGTGCTGAAAAATACAGCCCAAGAAATGCAGTGGCGACTCAGACGTGTTTTTCACATGGTGTTAGAACTCATTAGAATAGCCCAAACAGAAGTCTACAGAAAGACTGGATGGTTTACAGAATGATTAATGGAAGGAACTAAACAGGCTATTTTTTTTTCTGAAGACACTTTCTTGTAACTCTGCTTCCAATATTGTCTAGTATCAACTACACTAAAACCTTGAACTACAAGCTGCAATATATCCACCTTCCATTTACTTCCTTTATAAATTAAATGTCAGTGATCTCTATTAGAATATTAAAGTTGTGGCAATAAATTAAATGAGAATCTTTGTTTACAACAGTACATGTGTTATGACTGCAGACACAAAGCCAGTGGAAGTACAAAGGGAGATATTAAGATATGTAGACACTCCAAATGTCCCTTGTAATGGAATACCCAGGGGTTCAGGGGTTTGCTACCTTGTCCTTCCTGGAATATTTTTATGGAGAACAAGATGACACAATAGTTCCATTCTTTCAAACAATTTAACATTGGAAAGAGGGAACTGTGTGTCTACATTCTCAAGGCTTGTAAGCTCAGTTCTGAAAGCACATTGTCACCCAAATCCCACAGTTAACACTACAGGACAATGTTTATGACTATATAATAATACCTGCTCACAATATTTACATCATTGTGACTTTGGCTGTGACAGTGTTCGCTAAGAAAAATTTCTTGAGCTTCAATTTCTAGTGTAACTATAATTTGTGTGGATGTTATATGTGATTGCATTTAATTCCAGGATGCTGATACTTTGGTAGGAGCCTGGAGGTGCCTAGGGAATTTATTTAGTAAGGAAAACTGGGACATCGATCCCAGTAAGCTCCACCCCCCATTTTCTCTGTCTCCTCTTCAAACTCACGTGCTGTCATTCAGACATAAGAAGTCCAGAATCTCAGCTGCTCCTCTGCTAATGTCTAAAGAGTCAATGGTATCTTGACGTGGACGGTGTTATCTACCTATACAATGGTCTCTGAACTCTAATTAGAACGGGTGGACAGAGTGAGACACTTGCATGGGCTGTCTGTGACAGAAATGAAAGCCATTGAGGTTGAGTGAGGATAACCATAACCCCTTAAGAGATGTGCCAGGGAGGGTTCCCTTTCTTTTTCTCAACTAGATCCAACATCATTTCCCTACCAATATAAGAAGACAGAGTAATAATGAAGTACAAGGATACTTTTGAAGGATCCCACTCTCTCTTCTGACTTCACACAACCACCCAAAAGTTGCATGGAACTTACTTACTTAGTATTTGTTTTCTGTCACTTTTATCATTATCGTCTCACTTTAAACATGAAATCCAAAGTAGATCATTAATTGTACATATATTAAAGACGTTCAATTCAGGGAGCTATTCATCTTTCCGTGATGATTTACAGAAGCAAAAGGTATGTATGAATGTAGCGACTGCATGTAAGAAAGACTCATATCTTTATTTGTTTTTTATTTCTAGATATATTTAGAAATAAGGATTCTAATCTTCTTATGTGGTCATAGATTTCCTTCTAGACTTACTGTAAGCATATTATTTAAGTTGATTTAACATTTGTGAGTCTGAACAAACAAACAAAAAGCACCCAATGTGCTGTTCTATTTAAAGATCTTTAAGATACTGCAATGCAGTAAAACACAGGCACATTTTGGCACTATGTTAATGATACATATTTTCACAATTAGTAATCTCGTTATTTGAGGGTATGTTTATGTTTAAATATGTATCTCCAATGGTTACCAGTGTATCTTTGACCCAGATTTCTTAAACCCAACAACAAAGCTGTTCAACCAGCTCTGTGTACACATCTTACACATTTTTTTTCTTTTAAGTGCTTTTTTAATGGTTGTAAAAAATATTTCAAGCTTCTGGAATAAAAGATAAATTTTAGTATTCATTTGATAACCATCTCATTTATGATTAGTCTATATAAAATAACAAAAATAGAGCATTTAGGGGCAATTTCTTCTTATCCAAAATTCTGAACAACAACAACAAAAATCTTTAAAACTATGGGAAGCTGTTATTTCTATATGCTTAACTAATTTTTCCATAATAGGGAGATGCTATAGTCATTGATGTTGATATGATGGTTAATATACTCCATGAAATGAACATTGTAACTGAACTGTCAGGGGAATGTCACCTGACATCCACAACACTGCTGTCTTTCAAAAAGAACATCCTTGTGATTTTAGTAAGGAAAAAAAAAAACTTCTAAATGTGCCTTTGTTTGGGGGAAGAGAGGCAGAGAACATCTTTTATGTTTTTCTTGGTGACCTTAATGTTTATGATTGGGACCAAACAATGGTGAACACAATCTTGCAAGCACTAATAAATCATTCCATGTAGATGTCCCGACTCTGAACAGAAAGGCAGTAGCTGAAATCCAAACAACACATTTTTCTCCACATGGGAAGGGTCTGTCTAGAGTATGGAAAATGTTCACAATAGGGCCAGGAAGATAGCTCAGTGGGTGAGGCCACTTGTGACAAGCCTGACTACCTGGGTTTGATTCCTGGAACTCAGATGATAGAAACAGAGAAATTAATGTCACAAGTTATCCTCTGATCACCCACATGTACACACACACATACACACACACACACACACACACACACACACACACACACACACACGGTTAATTTTGAGATGAAAACAAAGCCACAATAAGTTCGAGACTAAAGATTGAGTCGACTCAACCTGTAGTCAGATTTGAGAGGAATTTCCACATCAGTCAATACTGATTGAAGGGAGTGATAAAATGGTTGACTTCCATATGCTTTGCAAGAAATTTTAGAAGGAAAGTTGTAGCACGAATCTTAAAAGGTCTACTTAATAAAAACAAAACAAAACAAAACAAAACAAAAAACCCTCAGGAGCCAGTTATTGGGGTGAATGCTTAAAGATCAGAAAAGCAGAACAAACCACAGCTAACCTCACCTTACCAATTCCTTAGTTGATCTTGTTTCCTCAAAATGGAAGCCTCTGTGTCCTCATCCAAATGGATCTCAACTGAACTGCTGCTAAAAGCCTAAAAGCTTAACAAGACTCTAATTCCTCATCCTCATGCCTTATATACCTTTCTGCTTTCTGCCATCACTTCCTGGGATTAAGGGTGTGTGTCACTATGCCTGGCTGTTTCCAGTGTGGCTTTGAACTCACAGAGATCCAGACTGATCTCTGCCTCCAGAATGCTAGGATTAAAGGTGTGTGCTACCACTGCCTAACCTGTATGTTTAATATTGTGGCTGCTCTGTTCTCTGCCCCCAAGATGAGTTTATTAGGGTGCACAATATATTGGGGGAAGGGACACAATATCACTACAGAAAGCAATTTGAAATCAGACAATGGCTTCTTTGTTTTGTGAAAACCCTTTGCAATAAGCCTCATGTTGCAGTAGTGTATACTGAAGGTGCTCAGAATACTGACTAGAAAAGGCAGTAAGTGGAGACATAAAGCCAATGGGTTTAGAAGGAAAGAAAACATAGTGAATGTTGTGGGGACTTGATGGAAGGTTTGTGCACAAAACTGAAGAACTGAAGCAAAGCAGAGCAAGAAAGGAAAGGGGAAGACAGTGAAGAACAAGAGCAAGGGTGGAGATGATGAGATGGTGGAAGCTGGAGATCAAACAGCCCTTTACCAACCAATCAAGCAATGGCCAAGGAAGGAATGGTTACTGGAAATGCCTCGAAACTGAGTGCCATGTTAATGAGCAACCCTGGAAAGACCCAACTGTTCCAGTCGTGATACAGAGGCCTGTATCATCCCACAGCCCACTGGGGTTTTCTGTTCTTGTCTCAGTCAGATTGCAGTAGGGTTGAGTTTCCTGTTTACTTTTATTTAGATGTTATCGTCATTATCTATTGAGATTGTCTCCATCACAATATGGTCTCTCAAGTTCTCAGTCTTTGTCATGATATTCCAATTTTACACCAGTTTACAGCCATATAATTATGGCAGTGCTCACATGAAGGACGCCCTTTGCCCACCCACAGCTGTCACTGAAGAAACAACAGATTTAATTTCCTAACTGCTTTGTCTTTCATCAGTTTTGAGCCTGACTAACAGCAATATGCTGTGATTTAAAAAATACGTTGTGAGATCAAGTTATGTCCACAACCCTATTTAATGTAGCGATTTGGTATCAGTCAAAAGTGGCTCTGTTATATGTAGTCTGCAGTAAACAACACCTTAAGTTAAACTACTGAAACGCATCAATGTTTGTATCTTCTAGCCAAGGGGACGGTTGTTGCTCACTTGAGCTCTCTAAAACTGGCATGTTTTTTAAGTTAAAGTTGTGAGTAGTGGAACACCAGTTGAAAATCCCCACACAGAACCAATACACTGCCATTCCACAACTTACTGGTCAATACAAACCAGACGATTTAATTCAGTTTTGTGGCAGCAAAGGATTGCAGTCCTGCCAAGCACCCAGAAACACTGGATGTATTTCATGCATAGACTAGTAGTTATCACATGCTCCCTGGTCATTTGAAGCAAATTCTCTGGTACTGCCTAGATTTCATTTGTTGATAAAACAGTGAAAGCATCCTTGTATTTAGAATTAAGGACACTGACTCTATCTCTTAACCCTTCCGCTACAAAATAAATTAATGATGTCCTTCTTAAAAGCTTTATTCAGCAGAGCAGAATAAAGGCAAGGTTGAGAGCATTACAGTGCAAATGTGAAAGATATTTGAATAGCTTTGCTATCGCATGCTGTAGCATCAGATTCATGTACCACAGTAAATTCTTCACTGTGGTCATAAAAGAGAAAAGGCAAAACAGGGCTTATGCTTGAAACTATTTGAAAAGGAAGAGGGAAGGTTCCATGTGAGTGTGATCTTTTCAAACAGCATGTCTTAATTCTGAGATTAATTAAAAGTAATATAGTCAAACAGACTAATTAGAAAAATAATACAAAGGAGCTGGGATGGCAGAGATACGTCTTCATTTCACCACTGTTTGGTTTGGTTAGGAAGTGTTAACCCAAGAGGCTCCTGGGTTTGAAGGCTTGTCCCAAGTGAGTGGTGTTTTAAAGAAGCAATGGATACTGAGGGTGCTAAACTAATGGATCAGTGACATCATCCATGGAGGAAAGGTCCTACCTGAGTGTGCTATGAAGATGTAGAGCCAGGCTGAAAGAAGATTCAGGGGCTTGCCTCTGAATGGAATATCTTTCCTCTCCATCTGCATTCTGGCTGCCAGGAGATGAGCTGCCATGTTCTGCTATCCTCTACACCGCTACACTCTGCCATGGTGATTCTGTCTTTGCAACATGCCAGCAGATCATGGAAATGAAAGCTCTGAAATTAGGCCAAATAAATGCTTCCTCCTTTAAAGTGACCTCATCTTTTCGTCACATTCGTGAAAACTGACAATGTTGTTGGCTAACACTGTAATTCTCTCAGCTGGCCATAACTTCCAATGTCTCTCATAAACAGAAGGGGTTCAGCCTAAGGAAATCCTCTCAGGAGAGAAGGCCTGGCCCTCAAGATGGCTGACCAAAATCTGCTGCACTCTGAACAACTGTATACTTGGTTATAAAAACACATTCCAGAAAACTTAAAGAGCTAAAGTTAAAAACACTTAGCTTACAAAAACAGAGACAATTTGGGTAATAATAATTAGATTCCAATTGCTCTGGAATATGCAAAACAAAAATGTGGTAAGCAATAAATTATATCAAAACATCAAAAGGTTTAGAAACAAAACTGAAAAAAAATAAAAACATAGTGAAAAACATTAAAGAAAATGGGAAGGCGATTCAAGTACTGTGAAAATGGAACTGTGCCATAGAATCACAAAACATTCTTACAGTTTAATAAAAGTCATAAATATCCTGGTAGAGAAAAATAATAAAGGCAGAATAGCTGAATTAAAATTCCTAGGAGAGATTCCTAATCTTAGTGAATACAAGACCTTTACTCAATACACACACCACATACTTGCTTATCCCATTTTTTGTTTTAATTCTCTATTTAGATTACCCAGGGGACCAATCCTTGGACGTTCTGTACATGTACTCCCCATGTGACCTCACCAAGTTCCAAGGCCTTAGGAGTTGCAAATCAGTGAACTCAAGGCTGACACCAGTTCTCAATACTCCATCTAGTTATATTCAACTGTGTATTTTACATTTTCACATGTGTATTCAGAAGATATACTGAACTTGACAAGATCTGAAAGGATCTGAGATTTCCTTCCCAGCTCGTTCTCTCATTCTCTCTCTCTCTCTCTCTCTCTCTCTCTCTCTCTCTCTCTCTCTCTCTTTCTCTCTCTCTCCATATATATATATACATATAGTGAGATATATATCTTAATATAAATAAGTATATTTTACCACTATCTCTTTCAATTTGGTACAGTTAAAAAAATCTATCACAGTCACTTTATCTTCAATTTCGTGTTATGTGTGTGTGTGCCTGTGTTCATAGATATTTGTATACATAAATTTTGTCAGACAAATGTTCAAAATATATCTCATAGTTTCATATTCATCTAACCACCATCACCATAGAAATTCAAGACATCACCTCTAGCTTAGATGCTGGGGAAGCCTCCCAGTCTTTCTTTGCAACCAACAAAGAGTGGTTCCTTTCTAACGTACATAACATGGGTCCTTCACTTTGAAGGAAAGTTCAGATGTTACACAGCCTGTAGTATCTCGAAGGTTTTTCTATTGCCTTCCTCTCAGAACCTAACTGCAACCATGGCACTCTCTCTTGGTTAGGATTTCTATTGCTGTGATGAAACACCATGACCAAAAACCACGTTGAGGAGGAAAGGATTTATTTGGCTTACACTTCCATATATCACTGTTTATCACCCAAGAAGGTCAGGAGAGGAACTCAAACAGAGCAGAAAAGAACCTGGAGGCAAGAGCTGATACAGAAGCCATGGAGAGGTTCTTTTTACTGACTTGCTCCCAATGGCTTGCTCAGTCTGCTTTCTTATAGAATTCAGGATCACTTGCCCAGTGATGACACCATCCACAACAGGCTTGGCCCTCCCCCATCAATCGATGATCAGGAAAATGCCCACAGGCTTCCCTGCAGCCTGATATTATGATGACATTTTCTCAACTGAGGCTCCCTTCTCTCAGATGACTCTAGCTTGTATCAAATTGACATGAAACTATCCAGCGCACTCTCCAAAACACTGCAGCATCCACAGTCATGCTTGTAAGGATATCAATTGCCTAAGGACCTCCTCCCCATCCCATCCAGTTCTAAGTCCAGCTCTCCTACTGGTGGAGTGTAGCTAAGAAGTTTACAGTGGCTGCAAAGGAAACTGGGAGTGTGAATTTTTTAACTACTACTTGGGAAAGGCATAAGTCTTGGGTGGAAAATCACTAGAATGTAGGAAAGAAATTCCAAGGTGTTGAGAGAACTCCAGAGAAAAATATCTCTGATACTATAAGTATTTTGAAGCCAATTCTAATATGTATTGAAAAATACATGGGTGCAAAGAAAATTTAAAAGTGAGAAAACAGAACAGCACAATGCATGTATATAAATGTGTGTAATATTATATATGTATATATGTACACATATATGTATATATGTATATACACATATATAGCCATATAGTGTATATCATGGTTTCAATCAGTAACCGACATATAGAAACAATGTTGATCTTATACGTGTATCTCACCTAGTCACATCATAACCATCTTAGTTTGTCTAATCATAAGATTTCTTGATTACATAATAATAAATAAACCAATAGAATCTTTATTAGGACTTAAACCTATCACAACACACACACACACACACACACACACACACACACACATGCACACACACACACACACACACACACACACACACACACACACCCCTCTGCATTTTAAGAATGTGTTGGGGCTTATTTTAAACTTCCGAAAGCTTTTCATAGATTTTTCAAACAAGGATGCCCACTGTTGCAATTTGAAAAATTATACCTACACAAAACAGAAAACTCTATGTTATAAAAACATCAGAATATGTGCCCCCTGCACACACACCCAAAAAAACCCACTATGCATACAATTTTGGAATTCTAAGTATAAGGAATTCCTAATTTTAGAAATATTTCTTTGCACCACTCATGTTTTAATAGTCTTTAAGTTTTAAATAGGCATAAAGTATCTGTTTAGGAAAAAGATAATCAATTTCATTAATGCATAAAAAGCTTCTCAGCCTGTGCGAAAGTAAATTGTTCCACATGATACAAGAGTGAGGAGGAACAGAGGTCACCAGATAGAAAAATGTGCAGTTAGCCAATCAACATGAAACTGTCTTCAGAATCACAAAAAGTAGAATAAGTACAAGTTAAAAAATACTTTTATGATTTAATAATAGCTTCTGGTAGGTTCTCCAGTAAAGCAACAATTCAACTCATTTGAATGTCTCTGTGAGAGAGCACTTGAATTTTCCCACATAGTGCCCGTGTCAAAGCTGTCAAATTTCCCCTGAAAAAAATGGAGACTCGATGTCCTTCACTATTGCAAACAATCTTGGATTTCGTTATGGTTTTTGTTGCTTGGTTTAATTAGCATTTTAAAAATAATATATACAAGTCTCTGTTTTATTATTATGATCAGAGAATGTATAACCTTGCCTGGGCTAAGAATAGTTAAGTTTTATAAACTGCCAACAGGCGGTTGTTTAGACAGATGAAGGATAGCCTAAAGAAGAATATGGATCATGTGGTTAAAACAAAAAGAAAGACTTGGCAAGACTTGGCTCTGGTATTTGACTTCTCACTGTGCACTAGCAAGCCATAATTGTTATCAGATTGTTTTCTGTTGGATGGATATGGTCCAGAGCTGTGAAAAATAGCTTTACTTATAGGAATGTGAAGACAATCTGACTCCACTGTCTGCCACCCGTTCAGCTGCTCTGGGGGTAATCTAGCTGGTTAAACAGGTGAACCTGGCCTTCTCCAAGTGCCCTCAGAAGACATGGACTTGCTCATAATATCAATGAACTTCTCTTAACTTAGAGCCAAAGAGTAGCCATGACCTTCCCCAGCCCCCACACTCCTCCTCGTCTAATAAATATCACTTAGCCATGAGTCCCAGATCTATATCTCTAATCTTTGTGAACACAGCTGCTGAGATCGAGTTGGCAGTAAATTTTGAATTGTCTTATATTGAGCCAAAAGTTCAAGGTAAATGATATCAAGATTTTCATTTGAACTTTTGTTCAATGCCTTTTCTGTCATTTTTATGGAATGCACTTTAATTTAATTGCTGTGCTATCTAGCACAATTAAAGATTTTTAATGTGCCATACCTCAGGCTTTGTTCATTATAATGGAATGAATTTATATTTAGTAGTCATATGTTGGAGAGATGCAGCCTGCAGAGTTCTCCGCTGCATCTGGAGCTTTCATTTTTTTCCCCATCCCTCTGTGTCTGCAGTTTGCAGCTACAATGGAACAAATATATGCACCACAATGACACACCCTGAATTCTAATAGATTCTTTCTCATTCTCCAAACCTTGCCTGGACTCTCTGCTGGCTAATCCACCAGGCAGCCTAGGGTAGTTAGCTTCTTAGCAGTTTTTCTTTTCTATTCAACTTGTCACAAAGTTTATTCATTTTATTTCCACCATTTCCACCAGTCTCTTCCAACTATTCACCAATGCTCTTTGCCATTCTATATACTTTTTCTCTTTCCAGCTCAATCACTAGGCTAGAATGGCGAGACCATTCAAATTACCCTCGCATTCAGGGGGCCAAAGATGGGGTTTAAAACCAGAGCCCTTAAGCCCTGTTGAAAAGCGGTGTAAGGATCTGAGGACATGGCTCAGGTACAGACTGCTTCCATAGCATGCTTGAGATGTAGTCCCCAGAACACACGGAGAGGGCGAGACTGTGTTGCGAGGATCAAAGACTTAGGGCTTGATATGTAATAGGAGGAATGTTTCTAAAGAAGTTGTGGGAGAGAAACATAAAATTGCCTAGGATGCATTCAAACAGGGGCATCCTGAGACAGGGGAGGAGTGAGCAAATGAGAGCAGTAATAGAGGCTTGACCCAAGTGTCTCACCACAGCAGGGGATAGCAAAGTGAAGGAGGCTTCTGCCAGTGAAACGCCCATAGAAACTTCAAATAAGGTGGCAAACTTTGCTTGTCTAAGTGTTCTAACAATTTAAAATTTTCATTTTTGCTTTCCGGATAAATAACGTCAACTGATTAAAGGGTTGGCAGCCCAATTTGAAAGGTAAAATAAATGTCACATTGCTCTTCAAAGTCCAACTCTATTGGTGCTGTTCAAATGTTTGGTTTCATATTTGAAAACACCCAATACTTTGTGTTCTATAAATTTCTTCAAATAAACAGAAAACCATACATGTATGGGTGGCTTTCCCACATTTATCATCTTGTTCAGCTGAGGCTTGTTTGGAAAATGTCTGTGATATCCAAAAACAAAGGTTCCAGATGGAGGAGGTGAAAATAGACACACATTCCAGCTGTTTTCAATCTCTCTCTGTGTTGGCTGTAGTTCAAATGAAAGCACACCCTTTAAAAGACGAAATCCTCACTTGCTCCAGAAATGTAGGATTCACATAATGACCACTCACAAACTTCTGTCTCTTCTAATATAAATTGCATCTGTACCTACAAATGTGTAGTCAGGTGATTACCTGTTGGTTGGTGTGTGTGTGTGTGTGTGTGTGTGTGTGTGTGTGTGTGTGTGTGAGTGTTACTGTTCTATTGCTGAGAAGAGACACCATGATCCAAGATTTATAAAAGAAAGCATTTAACTGGGGCTTGCTTGCAATGAGTCCATGGCCATCATGGTGGAGAACATGGCAGGAGGCAAGCAGACAAGGTGCTGGAGCAGTAACTGAGAGTTATGTATAATCCTTAAATCCTCCTCTTTCTCTTCTCCTCCCTCTTCTCTTCTTCCTCCCCCTTCTCCTCCCATTCCTCCGTCTTGTCCTTGTTCTTCCCTTTTTAAATGCAAAGTCCAGATCCAACCTTATTCTGTCAGTCCTTTAATATATGAAACAAGCCTCGAAATTGGCCTTCAAGCATTCTGACTTCACAACTGGGTTTTAGTGCAGCTATAAATCAATCCCATGCACTGAAATCACTTTTACCAAATGTGACTGCCTGGTTCTCTGGCCCAGGAAAAAGAATTACAATAGCTCCAAGGATAACTCAGGCACGGGTAAAGTTTGGAAGCTGCTCAGATAAGGCTAGTGAGCAGCAATGCTAGAGAGCTGTGTCTGAAATAGCTCTTCAAATAAGATTCCACACTGACTTCACCAAAATGCAACGCTGGGCATTTCACTCCTCTGTCTTCATGTCCTCCTCTCCTGGCTTAAATTATGTTTCCCCAAAATTTGCATGTTGAACTTCTAACCCTTAGTTTCTCAAAATGAAACTGTATTTAAACTGTGTTTAGAGCTGAAATTTCCACAAAACAAATGACGCCAAAAGTTGCCAGAACCCTGGGAGGTAGCCAAGAAGTAAAAAACAGTTTCTCCCTACAGCCTCCTGGTATCTCCGAAATAATAGTTCCTCAATCGTGTATTTTTAAATGAAAATGTAGGCATTTCATATATTATACACTGCATAATAGGAGAACATCAAATAGAAGCTAACATGAAGTTAGGCAGTACAAGAGCCTAGTCAGAGAGAAAAAGACATAGAAGGGAGAAAGGAGCATTAGAATGTGATACAAAAATCTATGGAAAGAGAAATGGAAGGAATAGGTGTTAGCTAAGATGTCAATTACTCTGCACAGTTTCAAGAAAGTTTGGATGCAACCAGTGAAGAAACTTTGTATGAGGGACACCCTGGGGAAGGTTCCCCACTTCTCACTTGAATAGATCTGCCTCTATCTACCAGATAAGCTATATTGTACTCACCTGCAACAAATGAAATTCCCTACTATCATTTAAAAAAAAATGGCTTCTTTCTGAAAGGCCAGTTCTGTTTTCATGGGCATGGGTAGAAAATACCTGGTAATGAAACACTAATCTAGGCAAAGTATTCCATCAAATGTCTGTGTTGATAGTATTAAGAATCACTCACACACACACACACACACACACACACACACGCACGCACGCACGCACGCACACACAGAGAGAAACACAAGCAAATACACATGTAGACCCACACACATATACACAAACGTGAGCATTTTCATTTTAGTGTCTATTTTCTTCTAGTCACTCTTAAAATTTATGTTTAAATTACATTACACATACATATTTCTCTTGAAAGGAAAAGGAAGTTGAAGAGAATGAAGATGAAGAAGGAGGGAAAAGAAGCAGAGAGAAATTAAGTTACATCAGACTTTGTCTGCGTGGTAGAATTCAGACCTGAAAGCCCACAATGCCTCTAATAAGGAGAGTTAAAATCCAAGAAAGCAAGTCACTGAGACATAGAAGGCAACGGTCTAGGCTCATATGATAGTGGGTAAAGGAAGATACAAAGTATTTTATTGGGTCAGATTAGTAAATTTTGCTAGGAAAAAAAATGTAGGTAGGGCTATGTGTTGGATAAAGTAAAAACAAACAAAAACTCAAAGGAAAAAAAAAAGAAGTGGAATTTATACCAAGATTTTTCTGGCACTCCAGACCCAATGGTCAGGTAGATGTAGCTCTCTTTACTGAAATGGAGACTAGGATGGAAATGGGTTTAGCTGGAATTTCAAGAGTTCCCTTTGGAATTAGCTAACTGTGAGATGCCTGTTCAGAACTGAATAGTTCATTTCCCCCTCTAAATAATGTAATTCATCTATTTGAAGTTCCCAGCTCTAAATATAAGTAACTAAGGAGAAAATGAAAAGGTAACAGAAATTTATGGGCAAGAAGTAGAAGTGAAAGATGAGGGAATCTGACTCAGAGGGAATGAGACCTGTTGGGGACAGCTACCCCATTTCATGACCAAGTGTTTCTACACAGGCCAAGGCTTTCAAAGGGTCTGTCTGGATACAGGTTTGTGCCTGATAATTGTTCAGTCCCACATTCTCTTTCCTATGTACTCTATCCTCTGGGAGAGTTGGCATTGAAAGCCAGGGTGTTTCTTCTACACTAGCGAGGAGTTGAAACTATACAAGACCCAGCTCAGTAACTCATCACTCACCCTTACCTTTTATCACAACACAGACAACCCAGTCTTCTGTTATTTTCAAAGCCTGTTTTCATTTCTCCGAAGGCCTGATTTTATGCTAATAAACTTTTCATCCCAATCTAAAGTTGGGAGGAAGGAAAAACGTTCCAAGCCTACTGTGAAATATCACAGCTTCCTAATGGAGATCCAAACAGGTCATCAAGGCCTGAGACAATTTACACAGGACCATGTGAGAGAAGAGGCATTTATCCATATCACTGATCCATGGTTATTACTCACCAGTCTTGGTATGTAAAAGGAGACCATCTCATTTCTACACAATGACAACAATTGGCACAGTGAACAGAATATTTAGGCAACAGTCACTGCCACTAAGGGGGTCTTGTTTTATTTGCTCTGGCTTGCTGACTGGCTCTGTTCCCTCTGGCAAGTGTGTAATTTGCACTGTGCTATTTTGCCAAGTCCTACCAAGCTTCAGAAATAGATTTAGTCAATATAAATCAAAAGTTGACCATTGGCATAAGAGGAGTGGATGATGGCCCCTTTTTGTATGGTCCTGGGTTATGTGTCTTGGCCCAGACCTAACTGTGCATGTCAGAGTGATTCATGTATATTGGATGGAGGGTTGTCTGTGACTAATGCTAGGCACAGAATGGCAACTCTTATCCTGCCTACAGCCATATATCTCAATAAGGCTTTGGCCATTTACTCTATAGAGGCCTTGGGGGAAAACAATATATGCTGTTTTAGTCTAGTTGTGGCTATAAAGTTCATAAGCGCCTTATAGAAGTATGTACTGACCTGATCTTCTCTTTTGGTAATTAGGCTTTGAGTTTGGAGTTGCTAAGACATTTGTAATATCCTGAGTGACAAGAGCATTTTCTTCTTCTCTAATGAAGTGACTTATAGTAGTAGGCTCCAGTATACCCCCATGGCAGGGGCAGTTTGCTGAGTCTATTGGTTACTGGGATGGAATACTGGAGACAAACAAGGAAGGAAAGATTTGTTTTGATTCACAGTTTCAGAGATGTCAGTATATGATGGCAGGAAGAGTGTGGTGAGGAAGGACAGCTGACTTCAGGGAAGGGCAGAAAACAAAGAAGCAGCAATGCTGGCATCATCCTGACTTTATCACTTTCTCCTTTTTTATTCTAAATGGACAACTAGCCACATTTAGAGTGAGTCTTTTTCCATCAGCCATTTTTTTTTCTTTCTGGAAAATTTCTCTTTCTCTGACACAGAGTTGTGCCTCATAAACCTCCTGGGTGACTTGCGATCTAGTCAAATTGATAACGAAGACTGAGCAACTTGACACCAAAGTACATCACTGGCGATCTAACTCTGGCTAGCCTTGGTTCTTTTACATGTTAAGATGTAAAGCATGATGACCATGACACTCATTTCACATTTCAAAATATGCAGTATTGGCTCATAAATAAGATGGTCAGTCTACTACCTTCACAAGTCAATTACAAGACTATGGGCCTCAGAGAGCATTGTTAAAAACATGTTAAAATTTAACTAAATAAGCATAGCAAATTTCAGTCCAGCAAACATCACAGACACATTGTATTAAAAGCCTAACTGCATTTTCCTTGGAGCTTTGACAGCTGATACCTTTAAAGAACCATCCTTTGCCCTCTACCTAGACCAGCTGATAGAAAAGCCCAGGTGTCCCTCTTGTTAAAACTGGTAGAAGGTTCAAGTCAAGCAAGGAACATTCCGCTTGACTGAATCACCTTAGCCCCATCTGCTAGTTGTAATAGAAACCAAGTCAGTCTCTGTGACTTCAAGTCATTCCAAAACTGCTTAAAAGCCTGCCAAATTCCACCCACCCACCAAAACCCCTATTTTGGAGTTACTAAATCTTTTTATGCCCTCTTGGTGTATGCATGGCATCATTAGTCCTGGCATCTAAAGCAAAGTTTGAATGAAAGGACCACATCACACTATCTCCTACATCCCAATTAATACTTCAGCCAAGAGGGGGTTCATCAAAATCAGGCCTTATTATTATGCAGGCCACTCCCTTTGAAATCTTCAATTTCACTGGTATTCAAGTCTACTGAAATTTGGAAAAAAAATGAATTCTCTGTTCCAAAGGGTATTGTCAACAAAGAATAGAAGTTGAACTACAATTTGCTTTCTCGTTTCTAAAGCCCACTATATGTGTACCTACCTCTCATCTGTCACTCCCAGATAAAAACTGATGGAAGGACCACACCTAGAGAGTCAGAATTCCAGTTAATTACTAATCTGTTTCACCATGTCATTGCAGAAGATCTGAGCTACCATGTTAAGATCCATCAGAAGCCAGCATCTTTAAATTACATGTCTTCTGAACTAGACATCCTACATGTTTCTAAATAGTTCTGAGATTTGAATGTGAAATGAACCAGATGATCAGGACTGAACCTTCTTTCTCACAATCTTGCACATCAATTATTTACATTTCAAGGATTTCATATTAGAACAGGTTCACTGTACAAGCTTGTTTCTGGGGATAGAATCTTTTGATTTGATATATAAGAATTGTAAATAATAAAAGATACATATTATTTACTCCATATACTATAATATACAGACAATATATTTGTACAACAATATTCCAAGCAGCCAGACATATTTTTAATATGTCAGGAAAATATATGGCTTTTAACCATGTGATCTGGTGGCTTACCATTTTAGCTATGCTAGAAAATCTAAGACAAAGCTACAAACAGTTTGGAGAGAGGATGCTCATTCTTTTTTAGTTTATTAAAGGAAATTCTTTCCAGTTTAACACCTTGGGGATGAAACATTGATAGGAAATCGCAATATGTCCACACGGTTGGGCTTTCCCGGCGGACTGCCTAGTTATTTCCAGTCCAAAATAGCCATTTCCAGATGAGAATATCTCACTTGGCTAGGACTCCATGGCTTTACATGGTTGAGTAAAGCACGCATGGCCATGCAATCTATAGGCATGCATGGAGTAGCCACATGCGGTCCTGTACGCATGTGCGGCTCACTCTTTAAAAAGCTGGTGCCATTTTGCACAGGTCTCTCCTCTTCTCTCTCTCCTCTCCTCCTCTCTCCTCTCCTCACTCACATGTGTGCTTCACACAGGCCTGTCACATCTCTTCCTATCCTATATTAATAAACAGCTCTTCTGTGGATATGTCGTGTTCGGGATGTATTCCTTGTGGGGTAAGAGTGCTGCATAAATAACTAACAAACATGACTCAATAGTCATTAGTAGGTGCTGCTTTTGCAGAGGAAGGACCTGGGTTTGGTTTCCAGCACCCCTGTCACACAGCTCAGAAATGCTTATAACTCCAGCTCCAGAAGATATCATACCTCCATCTTAATACCAAGGATACCTGCAATCATGCACACACTCCACACGTAGACACATACACACACATAGCTAAAAGTAATAAAAACAAATATTTTAAAGATACTTTTCTCCATTTAAAAATTATTGCAAGTTAACAAGTATTTGTAAAATGAATAGTTTAGACAACTTTATGTATTAGAAAATTCAGACTTTTTAGAAATATCTTTATACCTTAGTTCTTAATAATTCATGATGTATTTAAAAACTGCATAGGTCCAAGGTGGGGAAGAGAGTTCATAAATGGTAAAAATCTACATGAAAATCATATGAAATCTCAAGGAACCCCAATAGCCAAAATAATCCTAGAAAGAAGAAAAGTGGGTTTTTTTTTTTTGTTTTACACTCTTGATATGAAAACTTAGAACCTTTCTTCATTTCAAAACTCGGAGCACAATAATGAAGCATTGTGCTACTGTTATATGAAAAGACACAGGACCGGAAAGTTGGCTCAATGTGCACAGCACATGATATGCAAGTATGAGGATTGAGGTTCAAATCCCCAGAATGCATGTAAAGCCAGGCATGGAGTCCATGTCTACAATCCCAGCACTCTTATGGCAAGACGGGAGGGTAGAGATGGGAGATTCACCAAAAGCTAGGAAGGTAGCTGTCTTGGTGTATGCAGCAGTGAACAGCAAAGGAATCTTGTCTCCAAAGGGTATAAGACAAGGACATGGGAGGTTGTCCTCTGAATAACACAAATGCACATCCACATACATGAACTTTGTGCATGTGCACATGAATACACACACACACACACACACACACACACACACGAATATACATAGAGACTAATAGAATGTAGTTTAGAGTTCATAAGCAAATCTTTACCTCTATACAGTTGACTAACTTGACTGCAACTATGATACCACCACCACTGACAGAGGAGACTAGTCACTAAAAGAATGGGATCAAGAAGACCACATATCTACATGTAAAATAATGAAATTGGGCCCATTAACAAAATCTGCCTTTAAAAAGGCACATCTGAGCCCATGTTTTAGTTGTCCAACAAAATATCTAAGACAGACTATATACTTTATTTGTATTTATTTATTTTTATTGTATTGTAACAGGCAGGAGGGCATCTGAGGTTGAGTTAGGCAAGGTCACAAGCCCTTTTCACAAAGCCAGGGATGCTTTTGTAGGGGTCCTGATCTCTTAAACTCATCTAATCCTAATTACTTTCCAAAGCGCCACTCCAAATAGTATTTGTATACAAATTCGGGAATTCTTTTTCACATAAAAATTTGGACTCATACTCAAGCTGTGACAAATGTAACTCTAAGACTCATCATAAAATACTAAACTGTACAATTATTAGGAGAAAAAGCTAAGGAAACATGCAATTACTTTGATATAGCAATAGTTTAATATAACACAAAAGCATAATAGTAAATTAGACTTCATTAAAGTTACATGTTTTATGCATCAGATGATTTAAGGGACTAGGGAGATAGCCCACAGAATGGGAACAATATTTGCAAATCATTTATATGAGAGTAATTTAATATCAAAATACATAAGTCCTACAATTCAATAAAATTTGCAAACATCCCAGTTTTAAATGGATTAAAGGATTTGACCAGACATTTCTCCAGAGAAGACATACAAATGACCACCAAGAAAATAAAAAGTTGTTCAAGTCTTGAAATTTGAACAGGAAAATCAAAAGCTCAATCAAATACCATTTCACACCTACTACAAATGCCTGTAATTTTTTAAATGAAAAACAAGAAAGAAGCTGCCAATGAAGTGAAGAATTGGAGCACTTGAGTACCACGGGGCGCGGGGACTGTAAAATACAGCTGTGTTTGTGGAAATCATTTTGCAGTTTCTAACAAAAGTTAAAGCCAGTGTTAGCAAGTAATCCAGCTAACTCTTCATACAAAGACCCTGATGACTTTGTAGACATCCCATCCTCACAAGCTCATGGGATCCTGATTACACCTTTGAGGTGTAGATAAAACAAAATTAGAAACAGGTGGTTGAATAGATGCAGGACACATCACAGCAGATTTATTTACAGTAGTCAAAGGGTGACCACTATCTTAGTGTCCTTGCAATTAAACAGATGAACATACTGAAAACGGCACATGCACCAGACTATTATTCATCCATAGAATGAGTGTGGTTTCTATTTTGGCTCATTTGTGGAGAGCACTTAGAAGAATGGAGCCAATAGGTTACACATGCAATCCTAAAAGTGGGTTTAGTAGATTGCCTACCCCTCAAAAAGTGGCTCTCCGAATGCTAGAGACACAGAGAATCCATTAGCTTCTCAATAGAGGAAACAGGATGTCTCAGGAGAAACAGGACCAGTGAAGCAGTCTGAGTTTGAAGAAAAAAGAAAAGAAAAAAAAAAGCCTTTACATTCATATATAATGGCTGGTGAGATTTCCTGATTTCCTAGAAAGACTGTAGTGGTCTGTGGTCTGCTGTCTAAGGGTGACGGCAACGGAACAGACATAATTCACTTCGAAGGAATGGAGCTTGCAGGCACTGGCTGCCATTCTGTTTTTTCACTTCGTTCTCTTTTTTGTCCAGTCTGTGGAGTGGCGATGCCCACAGTTATGGATAGTTTCGCCTCCTCTGTTGTTCTGCTACATACAAGTCTCCTCTCTGTCAACACCCTTGTAGACATAACCAAAAGTGTGCCTTAATGGCTCCCTAAGCATCATCTAGATTCAGAGACAAATCTACACGAACCAGCTAGTCCTAGGCCATTTACTTTCCTGAGGCATTGGGGCCTGTCATGGGGTAACACATCATAACAAGAGTGTATGGTGGTTGAGGGAGCTGATCAACTCAAGGCTCAGACTCAGAAAGGGAAAGGAAACAGAAGTTCCCAGTACTCCTTTCAATGACACTGTTCCTATGATTCAACTTTCTCTCATTTGGCCCTAACAACAAGGTTCACTGTCCTCCAGCAGTTCCACAGACCAAGGGCTGAGCTCATAGGCAACACTCACCAACACTACAGCAAGACTATATACCCAAATTCTTTTGGTGTTTGTATCTGCTCAAACGGTATTGGAAGAAGATACAAAAAACCAAATTGTTTATAGGTATCACTACTACTTGGGCCTTACACGCTAGTGTTTTAGACTAAAAATTTTTATGGGTTATAATGCAGAAATACTTCTTCCCTTGCTAGTGATTATTAGTTCCAAGTTCCCTGATTTCACTATAACAGGGTCTTATCTTGGGGTAGCTGGATGACCTATACTCAAATCAGTGACAGTTAAACTTAGGAAGTGCAAAGATCTTGTAGGCTAGTACAGAATAGGATTGGGTGGTAGCCATAGGGAAGAGATTCTGCATACCAAGCCTTTCCATATCCTCTGAGTCTTGGACCATGTAAACATAGTATCTATTTAAAACTACACAATTTATAAACTAAGTAATAGAGAGCAAGCTAGCTAAAAAATAAATGTTATCAGTTAAGAAACTTGACCCACATCTGTACATGTAAATTATACTGGCACAGAGAACAAGAAAGCTTGAGGAAAGACAATTTCTGTAGAGAAGCTTGAATATAGGAGAGAGAGAGAGAGAGAGAGAGAGAGAGAGAGAGAGAGAGAGAAGATAACTCTAGGTTAGCTGTGAAAGAGCCACTGTGTAGTTATCAGTTAGTTTTAACTATTTCTGTAAAGGAGGTTAAGACAATTTGAGCTGTTTTTTGTTTGTTTGTTTGTTTGTTTGAATTAACAGAATTACCTAAAAACATTCATGTGTTAGAAAAATAACTGAAAACTAAGGGGAAGGGTGGAGAGTAGAAAAAGAGGGAGCAGAAAGTTAAAGATTCTGCAAAGAGAAGTAATGGCCGGGAAATCCCTCACAGTCAAAAATGCTGAAGAGAACCTATATGATAGTGTTGCTGAAAACAGCTTGCTGTTGAGAAGATTCTAAAAGGAGTAATGAGAGATGAGGCTAAGGTTTCCAGATTGGTTGACGAATAGAGGAGAGTTCGACCTTTGTTACAGGGAATTCGAAAGGGAACATTATTCAGAGTTTTTGATTGTATAAAATGTGAATCTATCGAGAGGCAAAGAGAAAGTATGATGTAATATGGACTTGAACTGAAAAGTTATTATGTAAGTGGCAATGACCTTTTTCCATTTTATTTAGGAATGACTAAGAAGACATTTTCCAGGGGAAAAAAGATCATTTACACATAAATGAAGGCTTAGCTCAAAGAATAAAATTGTGAGGCAGTGACTGCAGAATCTCGTGAGCTAACTCTTACAAAAACATTTCTCTTTCATTAAAACAAGTTGGACATATGACATGTAGAAAACAATCTCAGAGTAATGCCACCTATGCTAGCATTTATTATTTTTATTAAGAAGTAAAACATAAATGTGAGTTACCAAGATACATGTAACTTTCCCCATTAATAGCACAGTACTCATCAAAAAAATGATAGTTTCCTTAGATTGGAAATTAGGGTGAACAAAAGATTCATAAAATTATAATGACCAAAAGGGATTTTTTTCATAAGTACTTTATTCATTCCCTCGGCTTCACTTTTTCCCCTGCCAGTAATCAAACTTTTCATGCAATATATATTCATAGTCTTTATTTCATTGCTTTACTTTTGCATGATTATTTCCCCCAACCATTCACAGTTGGCATTTCTCAGAAGCTGGAACTAACCCTGGTTTTGTTTTCTCTCCTAACTTTAGAAAAGATTGCCCATCTATGGCTTCAATTTCTAACCATGTACCAATGATTTCCCCACTAGCACCTGTACGTTCTAGCCTCTAGACCTTTCCTGTTAACTGTGAGTACAAATAACCCATTTCTTTACACTCTCAGTGTACATGTTTCAAATACATCTCACACCACATAGATATAAAGAATTACATTCAATCACTTCCTTCAAATTTGCCAGGTACTAGTGTTCCTGTCTGTATTTTTGGGTTTCTGTTGTTGGAATTAAAACACTAGTGGGGAGAATGGATTTGTTCGGCTTATATCCATCATTTAGGGATGTCAGGGTAGTAACTCAAAGCAGCTACCTAAAGGCAGGAACTGAAGCAAAGACCTTGGAGGAATACTGTTTACTGACCTCTTCTCCATGGACTTCTCAGCTTACTTTCTTACAACCCAGTACCACCTGCCCAAGGATAGCACTGCTCACAGTGGGCTGGGCCTTCCCACATGAATCGTTAATCAAGAACCTGCCCCCATAATATGCCCATAGGCCAGTGTGATAGAGGCAATTCCTCAGTTGAGATTCCCCTTCCTACATGATTCTTCTTTGTGTCATCTGACAGAAACCAGCACAACTGACCCTTTGTCAGATTCTTGATTCAGAACATCCCACAAACATCCCTGATAGTCTTTGCTTTCCTCTAAAACTTTACAAGCCAGGCTTCCAACAACTGCCTCTCTCTCAACATTCCTATCCTCCAAGCTCTCCCAACAGGTCACTAAGCTCTGAGCATTCAGAGGCCTCTTTCCTGGCACAAAGCTCTCAACCTCTCCCACAACAGGACCAAGAAACATGGTCAGATGTGTCACAGCAATGTCCCATTTGTTGGTACCAATGTCAGCATTGTTTATCTTTTTGTTGCTGGGGGTGGGGAATATTAAGCAAAACCAGCTTGGAGGAGGAAATTATTTAGTTTACTGGTAGTTGTCAATGGAAGGATGCAAAGACGGGAATTGAAGGCAAAAATATTTTGGAAGGAACTAAAGTAGAAAGGATGGGAAAATATGACTTACTGGCTTGCTCTCCATAGCTTGCTCAGCTTTCTGTGTTACATAGCCCAAGACGACCAGACCAAGGATGGCATCACCTACAGTGGGATAGACCCTCCCAATTTAATCATTAATTAAGAAATGGCCCCCCATACACACATTCTCATAGGCCACTGTGATAGAGGCAATTCCTCAACTGGATGTTCCCTCTTCCCAGTTGACTATAGTTTTTGTCAAGTTGACAGAAATTAACCAGCCTACTGTCTTAAGGAAAATACCATTCATTCAAGTACAAAGTATACAAGTCCGAATTCTAGTGCCTTTTTAACATTTAGCTTTTATTAAATCCCCACAGCCATTTCATCACCAAAACCAGCCTGTCATGTTTCCTAACTATCTTACATCTGTTTACTTCTTTCTCTCTGTACTGTCAACCACCACTCCAAACTAACCATGTCTACCGTTCTCCGAGAGTATAAAGGTTTTGTAACTACTCTAATTATCTTCCATACGTGAAAAATCTATCGGGTGGAATTATTTAGATCTCTGTGAAGGAAGCAGAAGAAAATCTTACATTCGTTTCTAAATTCACTCTACAAAAGATGGTAATTACTCAAATACCCAACAGTCACATGTATGCACATCACACATCATCATTAATCGTTAACAGTCCCCATCCCCTGGTTGGGTACATTTCATATACTCATTAGCAGTCAGCGCCTCCTATCTGGTTGGATAAGTGGGTTGAGAAGTAGCAGAGTACTTGTACAGTCATCTTACACCTGCTTCGAATCTGCCTTTCCAAAGCCAGAGTTTCTCGACTGAATTTTCTCAGTCACTCGCTTCCAGATGATCCTGGGATCGTCTGAAAGCCTGGGGAAGCCCCGATGTGCTTCCCCAACACGGGTGAGAAAGTCTGTGGTATGAAGGTGTTCGTCTATTTTCTCCTGGAGTAGAAGCGACTCCAGTAGAGTCTTACTTCGTTTCAGGAAGTCAGACAGAGCCAGCTCTGCTCGTTTGCTAGTACAACCGGGGCACTGCGAAGAAACATGCTGCTTAACCGCCTCTATGTGCGCAAGAGTCGCCCTCGTGTTCTTCAAATAGATTCTGCTCAGCAGTTCATCAGGAACAGGACAAAGGAAAGCATCTACCTCTGAAGTCTCTGCAATCCATCTGAGCGGCAGTCTCTTCTGTTTGCTGCTTTTCTTGGCTCTTGGACCCTCTCTCTGGTGGATCAGGTTTACTTTAACAGAACAAAAAGACTTCAGGGCACTCAGTTCTTCGGCGGATGCCGCAGGGGTTTCTGCTGGGAGTCTACTGTCGGGCTGGTGTCTTTGGGAATTAATTTCTTTGCTCTTGATGTGGTTGATCCACTTTTCAGTCAGTTTATTTTCATCCTTCTGTAAGACTGAAAGTTCTGGCTGTTCGTCTTGTTCTTCTGAACTTGTAGTCGGCGTTTCACTCTCTAGTGGGCTCTCAGAAGTGTGGGAACGGGACTGCTGTTCTCCGGAGGAACTGATGGAACCAGAACTACTCAGCACCTCATCAGTACAGGACCTGAGGATCTCTTCAGAAAATTGAGTGGCACATACGTCCATCTGTGCCGGGCCTCCTTGCTCTTCTGAGTCCCCTGGCTCTTGAGCAGACGGCCATTCCATGTCTCGGACTCAGTTCCTCATTTGCTTTGCCCTGGTCAAAAATGGGCCTGGAACCAATAAACATGAGCCGACAGATCAAGATCTGTGGCGTCTTCGGGCGCTCGGAGCCAAGGCTTCCGGGTACGCCGTTCCGGGTTGCCGTGGCAACGCGCGCCGGTCATGCGCAGTGAGTAGTCTCTGGTGGCTCGCCCTTTTTCCTCCCCTGCCTGGGCGGGCTCCACAGCCTTTTTATTCCGCTTTTAGGCTGCCAGGAGTGCTGTTTAAAACACTGTAATTCAAGAGAAAAGGCCTCAAACTCGTTTTCCTCCCGGTCAGACCAGGCTATGCACTTCCATAGAGACAGGCAGGTGGTCTGCGACAAAAGAAATAATGCAGCTTGCCTCAAGGAATAGTTTTTACAAAACGTGCTCCCTAAAGCCTGCAGCAAAAACATGCCTGTCTTCGAGCCAAGGGAGAAGCTGTTTGTAGACATGCCTTAGAACAAAAACGAAAATATAATACACACACACACACACACACACACACACACACACACACACACACACACATATTTTTTTTTTTTCTCTAGTGCCTCTGCACAGTCGATCCAGGATTCTGAAGATTTTGCAGCTTCCCAAACCACATTCTTAAGTGTTGTCCCCTCTGACTGCCAGGTTGCTACCCTCCTCTCTATATGCCTTGCTATATGATTATTACTCCTTCAAGTCACATTTCCCCAGGAAGGGCTTCACAGTCCTTTTCTGTCTTCTGTACATCTGAGTCTTTGAAGATGTAGGCTGCAGATGCAACTGCTCAAGAATTCTCTTAGATTATCTTGATAGAGGGAAACATCTTGGGGATAGGGAGAAACCTGGTGCTAGGGAAGTTCCCAGGAATCCACGAGGATGACCCCAGCCTAGACTACTAGCAATAGTGGAGAGGGTGCCTGAGCTGGCCTACCCTGGGAATCAGATTGATGAATACCCGAACTGTCATCATAGAGCCTTCATCCAGTAACTGATGAAAGCAGATGCAGAGATCCACAGACAAGCACCAGGCCTAGCTCCAGGAGTCCAGTTGAAGAGAGAGAAGAGGGATTCTACGAGCAAGGGGCATCAAGATCATGATGGAGAGGCCTGCAGAGACAACCGAACCAAGCTAGTGGGAATTCATGAACTTTAGACCAACAGCTGTGGAGGCTGCCTGGGACTGGACTAGGCCCTCTGCCTAGGTGAGACAATTGATGCAGAGGGAGGGGCTTGGACCTGCCTCAACTGAATGTACCAGGCTTTGCAGACTCCCCATAAGAGGCCTTACCTTTTTGGATGAGGGGATGGAGGGATGGGCTTGGGGAGAGGCTAGACCCAGATGGCCTGGCATATAAAGGCACATGCTGACAAGCTTGATGATGATCCTAGGTCCTATACATGGTAGAATGAGAAGGGAATGGACTTCCAAACTCATACTGTTTTCCTTCATTCCCTCCCTACACCATACACACACACACACACACACACACACACACACACACACACAGTTTTTGATCTTTAACCCCCTCTCTTACTTTGGCAAGGTCAGCTGTCTGAAATATTCAAAGATCATCTGAGAAATGCAATCGGCCTTCATTTAAAGATAAGGACTTTCCAACTTCCCTTTCTTCCAGCCAAATTAAAGAGAGCAGACAGATAACTGTGGCTCTAAGGGATTTCCAACAGAAATCACATTTTTATTTTAAATTTGTATCCCAAATTCCTCCCTCATTCCCCCATTCATATTTCCATGCCATTCATATTTCCTCCCCTCGAACAAGGACTCCATCTTCATTACAACACACCCTCTAATTGCTTCAATGTGCCAAATAGCCAGACTAACCTGGCTTTTATATTTTAAATAATGTAACTTTATAATGTAAATGTGAAATTACTCTGTCTCTGAAATAGAAAATATGAATCGGGAATCATACCATTAGTCAATTTCTTTACAAAAGCAGCAAGCTGTGTAGACAGTTTAACATTCTAATAACTTGTCTAAGGAAGAAGAGCTGCAACATACTATCACCATCAGATAATATTCATGAAGAACAGAGGTCAAAGTTTGATTTTTAAACATAGAAGCTGTCATTTTTAGCTGTATGGCAGGGTGGAGTTTCAAGGTGTCTCTCTTTAAAAGTCCCTGTCTCTATTAGTTGTTTCCAGTCTGTAAACTAAAGGGAACACATATCTATCAACTTCCAAGTGTGAGACTCATCCATGTTGAGTGTGCAAAGTTTAAGCTATTCTGTAGCAGTGGCAAAGATGCATTCTATGCTTCTTAGAGAATATGAAGATATGTGTGAGCAAGCAGAATGTTCAGATTATTATTGTTGTATTAATTGAACATCTCAAGTGAGTGAAGAAGTAAGAAAGCATGGGATGAGAGAGTAGTAGGGAGTTGCAAATTCCCATCCTACCCCAAACTCTCCTCATACAAACTGAGGGACACAGGTTACTTCCACCAGCTTTACTAAATGCTAATTCAATCAGGAGTCACAGGAGGAAAACACAGTAAGAAACAGTCAACATTTCTTGTTTTCAATCGTCAAATGAAAAAAAAAAAAAAAACCTCATGGAATTGACAGATAGGAAATATATATATCCCAGAAAGTTCATTAAATAGTAGTTCAGTGTCTCAATAACTATATTGCAGAATTATTTATATTTAATCTAACTTATCTACAAACTTCAGAATCATTTCTTCAGATTTATACAAACAACTCTTACTAAATTTGCAAAGAAATAACACATTTTTCACTTCTTTGAATTAATGTCCTCTTCCTTACAAGTTCTATCTCATGGCTATGGAAAACAACTAACTTGAGAATCAGTGATATTCCAGACATTTCATATTTGTCAGTCTCACTAGGGCAAATTTTAAATTTTACCTTCCGTTTTTCCTCCCTCCCTCCCTCCCTCCCTCCTCTCTGTCTTCCTCCTCCTCCCTAAATGGGAGCTGTAAGGGAGACCCTAGTTCTCATGGCACTTCACACAAGATACCTCCCACAATCATGCCCTGTCCTTCTCATTGTCTTCACCAGAGATAATTTCAAAAAAAAAAATCATCGTTTAGTTTGGTTTTGGAAAGAGAAAATGGTATACATTGCTACACACTTTCTACATTGTTTGCCCTTAAAATATATAGTCAAGATGTCACCCAGAAGCAACATACAGATGCCCTTCCTTGTCTCTCTCAATAATTGTTTCCCATTGTAAGGATGTACCATATTTTGATGAACATTTCTAATTATTCTTTGTACCTCAGGAGATATATGTTCAAGATGATTCCTAATAGTGAGATTACTGTGGTGAAAACTAAAGACACATGGAGCTTTCTAATTGCCCAGTGTAAGGAGTATCACTTTGGCATTTGAGCCAGAAACTGTATAAAAATATAGCATGGCTCTTGGTTCATTCATTCAAATTTGTGGGCCTTTGCCAATTTGCATATCTGAAATTATGTCTTAATGTAATGTGAAATTGAATCTCTGCTATTATTAGTGAAGCCGAATGGATTTTTATATAAATAGTATCATTTATATTTTTTTGGTGTGTGTATTGTTATTCATTTCTTCTACCCATTTTACCTTAGCACTTTTAAATTTTTGCTTTTCAATTATTTTACCGCATTCAAAAACACTTTTTTTTTGTGCTGGAATTGTGATTCATTTTCCTGTGGCATAAGTCCCAGATACTCTAACAGTTTGTCTTTTTATTTACTTATGATGCTTATTTCCACTGAAAGTTTTTCATTTTATATCAAAGTTATACTAGAATTTGATTGTACTAGTCATCTTATTTAATTGGCTTCCTTTCATTGGCGCACAGTTCTTTGGATTTCACCACATGTGACGACAGGCACACAGACGCATGTAAATAGCATCCCACTTTGGAAACAAAACATCATGTTCCATTTCCTTTGCACCCATGTTATATGTAACAGGTTCTTCCTATTGATTTTTTTCCTGTGAATTTTCATATCTGCAAGTTAGGCTGACCACTTTATTTTAGGTCCTTAAAGCTGTTTTGTTTGTTTTGTTTGGGGCGTTGGAGGTTAAACTGGGTTCTCCAGCATTTTAACAAGCTGTGTCACCAAGCTGTGCCTCCATCTCTCGCTCTAAGTCTGTCATCTCTAATTACATCGTCTCCTCTAATTTCATTGACGAGTACCTCAAAAGGTAGGAAAATTATTTGTGAGCTTAGAAAATGTCCCCATTTTCTAAATGAGATATTTATCTTTGTTCTGATTTGTAAAATCCATAGACAGTGTCTCATTGTTTAGAAATGCTTTGACATAAGAGAAACAAGAAGTCAAATGATCAGCATCATATGAAATTATCCTACAAAATACCATTGCAAAGTTTTGATAGGTGTAGGTAGGTAATTAGACTTTCAGAGAAATGTATGAATTAATAAATGCTCTCTAACAAAAAATGCTAAATTTCTCATCGATGTTGTTTTAATATTTCCAGTGTATTATTTACTTTTCCCAGCTTTACATTTTAAAAACTAAGATTAAGGACTGGGAATCTCGCTCAGTAGTAGAACACTTACCTCACATGCATGAATCCCTTACTTCACTGTTCAGCACTGCAGAGAACATAAACAATTTTAAATAAAATTCTGGAAATGCAGTAGGCTTTTATTTTTGCATCATTCCTAAATATGTGATACCCAATTTTAAAGTAAATACTTAGAAGCAAATTTACTTTTATGCTACTGTTATACATTAAAATAACAAAAGAAAACTCTGAGCCCAGGCATTTTGAATGTTCCAGTCTCCTTTTATTTTGTATGAGATACCAACAATACATAACACAATAAAACATAATGAGATAAATCAGAAACCACCATCACATTGAAGTTGGACAAGGCAAACCAATGGCTATCTCAGTCTTAAGAAAAGCTAAGAATAATTTTAATTCTCTTTTATAAAAAAAGAACAAAAATTATCAATGAAGCCAAGGTATTGGTAGAATTGCTTCCTTCTAAGTGCTTTCAGGAAGGATCTGTTCCAAGACTCTCTCTTTGATTTGTAGATGGCCATTTTTTATGGCCACATTGTATTCTCTCTCTACACATGGCTCTATGTCCAAATTCCTCTTTTTACAAGGATGTTAGCCATATGAGATTAAGGCACAACCTAATGACCTCATTTTAACTCGATTATCTCTGTAAAGACCTTGTCTCCAAATAAGGTCACATTCTGCACTCTGAGTTGCTGGAGATCAAGACTGTGATGTAAGTATTTAGGCTGTATGGAAACCAGATTAAAGGCTGATTAAGCAGTGTGCTTTTAGGGTTAGACATTTAGAATGCCAATTGCTGGCAACCTGTTTTCTTGGGGAGGGGGTGAGAACTGTTGTGTACAGGGGCCTAACTGTGAGTTAAGACTATCTTTTGGGTGAGTCTGTAGCTCATGGTAGAACACTTGCCAAATGTGTGAAAAAACTCTGGGTTCAACCCTCAAATCTGAAAATAAATAATAAATACATAGGGTCATGGATTCTTTCTAAGGAGAAAGAACTTGATTGGCTAGTTCCCAGAATGATTACCAGCCTTACATGCTTCAAGTAAGAAGTTGTTTTAAGAAAACATTTCTTTCAAAAATACATACATACATACAACAAAAAAAGAAAACATTGATCTCACTGGAAAACACATAAAAGTAAAAGTATCTTGCTGTTCTTTTCAGATATTTTGATTGATGTATTTCAGAAAGCTTAATTATTTTAGTCATTGAAGAAATAATTTCTCATTATTCTACCCAATTATTGGATTAAAAAATTTTAAGTGTAAAATTAAAAATTACTGCTTGAAAATAATATTTTCATAATCAGAGGCATCAATACAATTTAGCAACAAGTATGAGTTTGAATTGCATGATCACTCTTACTACTTTGTTTTAATAATTCTAGGATGGCAATATAAGATGAATCTGTTCTGTAGCCATAAACCTCTGCCTTACTTAGCTCTGCTTCCTTGAGATTAAAGTCCAGAATAATCCTCAGCATCCTTCTGTGATTTAAAAAGCATTCAGGCCTCCGAGACTGCACCTAGGAATAATCTAGGAAATAATATAAGCAAGAATCTTAATATAATGTATTTCCCTTCAAAACACAGAGGACCTATACAATGAATTCAGAAATGGTGTTTTGAATCTGAATTTGAGTTATTTACTTTTATATTTTGAGAGAACTATGGGAATCGGTGGCTCTAGATGATGGGCTTCACATTCACAGTGGTTTTCCTGAAAACTATTATGCAGAATTACTTTTCTACCACTCAGTGTCTTGCAAAAGCATTTTACTGTAATTTTCTACTTACAAAGCAAGCCTTCAGAGCCAAATGAATATTCATATGATTGCATAGGGTTGAGTAACATTGAAATTGCAAATAATTTCATTCAAGGCCACTTTCCATAAAAATCATTTTATTAAAGGCTTCGCGGTAATCATAAAAACAGAACCACACTATGAAAAGACATACGATGTAAAATATTGAGCTCACAGGCAAGAGTTATTTTATCTCCTTATTTTAGATAGGAATTTTCCAAAAACAAACTATATCACTGAAGAATGTAAGGCTGTTTCTCTAGAGCCTGCTATGCTTAACATGAAAGCTGTCAACCCAACAGGCTGAAACAGAGCGAGATTATGAGAGCCAAGTGAATAGCTCATTCTTCGCGGCCATGCCCTTGCTGCATGCTGCCATGTGGTTCAAGACTAAGAGGTATGCACTGTGATAGCTAATGAAGCGCTTCCTTTATATCACGCTGACCAGAGCTCTGATGTGAAGCTTGTATATTGTGCCACTGAGATCTCACAATAGCAGCCTTTGTTCTCACCCACAGAGGCTGTTGCTTGTCCTTTGCCTGGCCGCATTTTACCAAACTTGCTAGACCCTTTATTTACTAAGAGGTGCAGACCTAAGTCATTAAACCCATTCCTGTTACTTCGTCAGCTTGCTTTTGCTTCGTCTGCTTCTTTCCTGTGACACCAGATACCAAAATCTTGTCATTTTGTGGCCATTTAGAGATAACAGACTTGGAGTAAAAGCCATTACCCTCCCAACAACACTCTACTGTATCAAATAGAGTAATGCCGTTAGCATTATAATGACCATCAACAGGAAGAAACATCACCCAGGATGAAGAGAATGAGATCCAGTTACTCAAAAATCACACACTACATGATCTTAAGCGCAACTAGGAGGTAATGAATACCACCTATATTGTTTTTACATATGATTCTCCTCTTGTGGACTCTGGCTCCTCCTTTCTTCAGCTATCATTAGGTTGTGTGTCTAAAGCATCCTTTGCATGTTTTGAAGAAAGACTTACAGAACTATCAATAGTTGGTCGCAGAGAGCTCTAGAAAGCACAAGCATTGGTTAACCTAAAAACTAATTGAGAGTGTTTGAATGAGAGGTCACCAAAATCTGTGGTTCTAAAAGCAAGGACTTATGATCCACTTTCTGCACTCATGATGATTTATACCAAGCCCCATAATGCAATAGAGACAACAGCAACATGCTGGGCGTGAAGCTGTGTACTGAGATAGCATAGGCTGCAGATACTACCCACAAACAGAGCGGCTGTCCTAGTCATCACTGCCATCACAATTCCACAGTAGCCTTGAACACAGAACCTGAACACAGGGCTATGGTTCTCAATCTATGGGTCTTGAGCCCTTTGGGGGGGATCACATATCAGATATCCTACATATCAGATATTTAAATTACAATCTACAGCCAGCAAAATTACAGTTATGAAGTAGCAATGAAATAGTTTTATGGTTGGGGGTCATATCACGAAATAAGGAACTATGTGAAAGGGTTGCAACATCAGGAACCACTGGCGTAGGGGCCCTCTTACTTGAGGCCAATTAGTGATAACAGGCTTGGAGTAGTTAAAGTCATAACCATGTTTTGTTGAATTGAAGATGAGAACCAACAATCCAAAGCAGACAACATGGCTTCTCAACAGCAATCTTCTCACAATTCTAGTAGCTAAGGAATTCATGTTCAAGGTCGCAGAAGATTCAGTACATTGTGAGACTCTACATGCTGGTTCTAAAGGTAGGCTTTCTCCCTGTGTCTGCATGTAGTGGGAAGGCAAGGCAACCCTCAGGGACCTTTAGCCTAATGACGCTGACCAAATCATGAAGTCTTTGACTCTACCTCCTTTTATATCACAGGAGGAGTGCTGCTTTATTCTATGAAACTTTGATGAATATACACATTCAAACCAGAGCATACTGGCTGCTCCATGATGAGTTATATAGTTTTTAAAAATATTTTACCTTTCTAATTTCTTAGTTTCACATTTTTCTTCTATCTACACTACAAACCCAAACCAAATTATTAGCAAAATTACATATATAAGAATGCTCTGAGCAGTGAATAACTACATAAAAGTTATTTCCTTAGTTTAAGAATACATGAAGGAATTAAATCATAGGAACTCATGTAGCCCTGCTAACCCAGCATTGTTTGTGTCTTCATATACTTTCTGGTTTTCTGACTCCCCAATCTTTGTTCAATTATCAAATTTACATGTCAAAAGAATACAATTATCAGAAAAGCAGATCTCACAATGTCAACCTTCATTTCATCAGCAAAGGCTGAATTCTTTACATCCCCCCCCCCCAAGACCAGGGTTTCTCTGTGTAGCTTTGCGCCTTTCCTGGAACTCACTCTGTAACCCAGGCTGCCCTCGAACTCACAGAGATCCTCCTGGCTCTGACGCCCAAGTGCTGGAATTAAAGGCATGTGCCACCACTGCCCAGCAAAATTCTTTACTTTCTTTAGCTAAAAATGCACATGTCAAAATGTGTCACTTGAGTACAAACATACATCTCTACATAAAATTCCTTGTTGATTTCCTCCTTTCTTTTTAAATATTTAAATAAAAATTAATTTCTTTAAATTTAGTATTTGATTAAGGAAAATGTTATTAGTGAATATACCTATATTCTATAGTATAATCATATATGTGAAACAGCATCATAGGGTGTTCATTATTGTAACAATAAAATGAATTACAACATCTATGTATTTGTATATTAACTATCATATTTTCAACAGGAGTTGAGTTACATCTCTTTATTCCATGTTAGAATTTTTTAAACCTTACAGCAGTGAATTCAAATGAAAATGTATCTGAAGTATAATGAGTCCCTTCTCTATTCTTTTCCTAATATTTGTTAAGTGGCTTAGGAGATATGCCAAACTAAAATTATTTTTGGACTGGAATATATTTAAATTGATAATTAAATACACATGTAGGAGATGAAGAGATGACATAGCATTAAGAGTGCTTGCTGTTATGCCAAAAGACTTGAGACTAGTTCCCACCACTCTTGTGGGGTAGCGCAAAGTGCCTATATTTACACTAAAGAGTGTCTGACACCCTCTTCTGGCTTCCAAGGGCACCTTCACAAACATGCATATAGCATGTACACACACTCATACATACACACACACACACACACACACACACACACACACACACACGGGGGGGGGGGAGACAGGGGGGGGGGGGGAGGGACACACACACATGATCACACACATAAAAATAAACAAAAATAAAATCCTTAAAAATTATGAATGTGTTTTCCCAATTTTTAAAAGATTGCATGCGGGTCATCATTTATTCCACATTGTTTCACCTGAATAACATAAAGTAGGTGACCATTTTAGAGGCACACTTTATGTCTCCCAAGCATATCTGGAAAAAAAGAAAGAAAGAAAATCTAAATAAACACAAATTCCATGTCATGTGAACATACAATTCAGGCATTACGTTGGTCTTTGGATGCTTGAGTTGCAAATTCCCATGTCATTGAATTCTCTGGATTTACACTATTTTTTTCAGTGGTTTGGTGTCTTCCCAGGTCCCCACAAACCAGAATGTACCATTATAGCCTATTGACCATGAAGATCATCTTGTAAGACACAAAAGAGTATTATACTTTTGCTTAATAGTACTTCATTTCCTTTAAAAGAGAACCTTGAACTTATAGAAATTGATTCCCTATATTTTTCTTATATGTGATGAACAAATAATAACATATATGGTATATAAGCTCAAGAATTATTAGATAGTAAATTAAACCAGGCAATAACAGAAGTGTAGTCAAAATGCCCTGGTTATGCATACATACCAAGTACAAACACACCAACAAGCTGGGGTGACTCAATCCTGGGAGTCACTCCTGAGTCCTCCTCTGTCTACACCTACAGTCAGCCAGTGGCAAAATACCTTCCTTACACCTCCCCAGACTGTCTGGCTCTTCCTAGGTCCTTCTCAGATCCCTAGGCTAGGTCAACCACCATCTTCCACACAGGAAAACACCACCCAACCTTACTCTCTGTGTGTTCCTTGTTTTCTTTCTTCCATTCAGCTCCTTTCCAGCTGATTATCTGCTGGAATGAAACACACCTTAGATGGTGACCCTGCCTATTCCGGGCTTACTTTTGCTTTGGATCATTTTGTTTTGAAGCTATCAACTAGTATGTGTTGCCATCTTCAGACTGGAAAAGAAAACCAAACACATTGTAACAATCCACCTAACACAATTAATAAAGGTTTTATGTAAAAAAAAAAAAGGGGGGGGGGCTAGAAAGAGTAAACCAAGCCACAGGAAGTTACCCTGAGAAACAGAGTGGAATCCGGGCTCCTCATCATTTTCCTCCTACCCTCCACCCAGTTCTGGAGGCTGACATCTAACCCTGTGGTACTCAGCTTATCTTCCACATCTCCAGTAAGACATTTGCTTAAACCTCTGATTCTCATATACCCACAACATTCACATAGTAATGACCACATCATAAAAATGCTTAATTCTGAAATACAGTGGGAACTGTTCATCATAACTGGTATAGCATGTGCCCTGTGTGTACCAGTGCTGGAAAAGCTTTCTTCTCTCCTGTGAAATTATGTTCTTATTCACATATCAGAATTAGAACATTTTTGAAATGAATAAGTTAACCACATGACTCAGTAGTGTCTGTCACTATTCCTCTGGGACATTAGATGTTTGTCCCCCACATCTGTGATTCCTCACCTAGAGAGGCAGGTCCTTAGAAGCAACTGAGCAGACGGCCTCATTCAGAAAAGAAGTTCTTTAAGAGACTTCCACCTGTATCTGCATTGGATTGGCGTGAGAAATGTGTCAGTTGGTACAGCTCAGTAGCGGCCTTGGCTCCACCCCCTGAGAAGGGAACTATAGGAGACTAGCACTGTGCAGGAGGTCTCAGAAGAGGTGGTGATCGGCAAAGCCCTGCCCCACAATGGAATTTGCATTTTCCTGTACATTAGAACAATTTTTAAAACATCAGTGGATGACAGTGAAAACCAACTGGCATACACTCAAAACCATTACATCAGAATCTCTGAGAGGTGGACCTAGGTATCACTATTTTTTAGGATGGTGACTACAGAGGATGAAAGGACCTGAACACAGCAGGGTGCCCCCTCCCTGACCCCAGATTAGGTGCAAACCACACCCAAATGAACACCTATTTTTACAGAGAGATCCTTTTTTGATTGGAGAAGAGAAGGAAAGTGGCTGATTTCTGACCCAGGCAGACAACAGCAGCAAAGGACCTTGCGTGGGTGATTTTTAAGAGGAAAAAGGAGGGAGATCTGTTTTAGAGTGGGCTAGGATAAGCTAGTATGCTTTGATTAGGTATGTTAATTAGGGTAACCATAAGGGGTTTTTGATTGATGGACTTCAATACGTTGACAGTGAGACCT
This sequence comes from Onychomys torridus, assembly GCF_903995425.1. Classification (NCBI taxonomy): domain Eukaryota; kingdom Metazoa; phylum Chordata; class Mammalia; order Rodentia; family Cricetidae; genus Onychomys; species Onychomys torridus. The sequence continues at coordinate 31,146,870 of NC_050459.1, read as the reverse complement.
TGGCCTTAGGAATGAGTTTAGCATAAGAAAGTGTTCAAATAAGGGAACAGACTTTGGTGACTAGTTTTAGGAATGTAATCTATGGTTTACAAGGAAGAGGGAAGGGGGAAGGGCAAGGTCTGCCAGCAGTGTGTTTGCTCTGCCCACCATGCTGGAGGAGCCTGCTAGAGCCCTTCAGAGGACAGCCAAAGCAGTCATCCTGAATCTAGAGTCCCTTGTTCCCAGGACTCAAGGAAACATCACTTACCTGAGGTGGAATCACATTTTAAGGGAATGGAATCACAGACCCAACGGAACTACAATAGAATCTGAAGCATGATGCCTGTCCACAGGTGATGCCTATGGAAGTTGAAGGTTGGGAACTGTCACTTTAGAGCATGAGAGAGCCCCATTATATATTGCCCTGATCCGACATTTTTGTCTTTCTCCTTTCTCTTTCTTTAGGCACTGATCTTTTCCTCCATCTGTAACTCTGCATGTCGCAGCCATGGTCACCTGGTAGGCCACTCTCTTCTCTTGTAAATTGCTTTTAATCATTTAATTGTAGTTTTAAAAATTTAAATTCTAGCAAAATTGTTTGTAATAGAATTACAACTCATTTTAAGTGTTCAGAGGGAAACATTGTACTAGTGCCTTGTATTGGTCATTAATGTGTAACAAAATAATCTCTAGTTATTGATGAATCCTTTCTTATTTAACAACAACAACAAAAAGTAGCAAGCTGATCAGAGCATCACAGCTCTTGCCTCCAAACATGAGACCCTAAGTTCAATCCTTGGGAACTGCATGGTGTAACGGAAGAATTGATACCTACAAATTGCCCTCTGACCTCCACATTCATGGCATGGATTGTCCGTGCTGTCTTCTCACACCCAACCCCACCCATACTCACATAAATAAATGTGTTTGTTACTGTTCTATTGCTGTGAAGAAACACAATGAACAAGGCAACTTATAAAAACAGGCATTTCACAGGGGCTTGCATACAGTTTCAGAATAAGTCCACGAACATCGTGACTGGAAGCATGGTAACAGGTAGGCAGGGCACTGGAGAAGTAGTTGAGAGCTTAAATCCTGATTCTCAAGCAAGACTGGGCCTGGTATGGGCTTTTGAAACCTCAGAGAACACCCCCAGTGACACACCTCCTCCAACAAGGCACACCTCCTAATTCTTCTAAAACAGTTCTACCAACTGAGGACCAAACATTCAAATATATGAGTCTATGTGGGATATTCTCATTTAAACTATCACAGTAAGTATATATATATATTAAGAATCATGTTAGAAATGCTAAAATTAAAGATACCTGTTCATTAGTACCCATTTTTATTCTACTCTGTTTCTTTCCAAACATGTTCATGTCTCAAAGATGGCATATGTATTTTTTCTCTTTCTTAATGTTTTCTCCCTATGTGTAATACTATGGCATATAAAATATGGAAGAAAAATGTTTCCTTGTGGAGTTTAGCAAAGGCTTCCGGAGAGTTCTGAGTAGTCTTGTGATCCTACGTACAGGAAGGATCCCTCAAAGGACATTGAGGAAAAGAGTTATGGAACGTAAGCAGCTAGTTCCTCACTGGCAGTGTGAATGGTGTATGTAAAGAACAATGAGAGGTTCTGAGGCCTGAAAAGAACTGAAGAATGACAGTCGACAGTTGGTGAGAACCCCAAATCATGCAGGACCTTGTGAGCTGCTGGAAAACCTTGAGATTTTTCTCTGAAGAAAAAATTAAAAAATGGTTAAGGTATTTGAGTGACATTCTGATGGGCTGTCTCAGACTGTGGCTGGATTCCTGTCAGGAATGGGGAAGAAGATTCAAGGCTAAGGCACAAGGCAGAAGAGAGAGTCCGAGAAAGATTTAACAGCGCCTTCTATTGTAACAGCAGCAGGTGTGGCAGGAAATGGTTATGATTTCAATTTTGACATTAAAAGATGTCTTGGTAGGATGAGGAATGGGATAAGAAAACATGAAGAGTTGAGAATAAGGAGCAAGGAGAAATGAGTCACCACTCATGGAACCAGAAATTATTCTTAAAAAACAAAACAAAACAAAATCACTAGAAATGCAATATGGAGATTGCACCTCTGAAATGTCATTTAGACACGCAAATGTCAAGTGGGTATGCCAATGGGTAAGTCTGCAGACCAAGAGAGGCATCTGTATGACAATGCAGACTGTCCAAAGTCACGAGCAGCCAGATGGTGCACTAAGCTACGGAACTGGAAGCAATCTTTGGGGCGTGTTTATGATATAAATAGCAGGGAAGTCCGGAATGATGTCAAGGGTGGAATATGAGGAGGAGCCATCACAGGAGGCTGGAAAGGTGGATCAAGAGAGAACTAGTGACAGTTATGGTTCCTGCTGTCCTAGAAGCCCAGAGAAGAGGAAATTGGTGGAGCGGAGCCAATTCCACAAGGTGTGATTCTAAAACTGACCACCACTGACCGGTAAGATGGCTCTGCAGGTAAAGACACTTGCAACAAAAACCTGGTGACCTCAGTTCCATCCACAGAGTCCTTGCAAAGCTAGGAGGAACAGACTCTAACCTCTAACCTCCACAGGTGAACTAGCGTCCTCTGAAAGACCATTAAATGTCCTTAACCTAAAAGGCACCTCTCTATCTCCTATAAAGTTTGTAATTCCAATCTTCATTATCAACCAGCTGCTCAAATATGATAAACATGTCAAGATGCTTCTTTTCCATCTGTCCCAGACTTGACTTCCAATTTATGCTCACAAAGATATCAAGAGGGGCAGGTCTGTACTTAGGTACATTTGTTGCCTGCCAAGGTTTTCACCTGGATGAAATATGTCACAATCCTCAAGCATTACCTAGGGAAGCTTTCTTCTAATTGTTCTCAAGGACCATGACCTGCCTACTTCAGCACTCTAGAAATTTTACACATCGTTTTCATCATTTATTTTAAAACTTATATCACTCTTAAATATCTCAAAGAAGTCACACAAAAACTCTTCTTCTGGGTCCATGCCTGTGTATTGTTATCATTGGGATGGTTGGTTGCCCATTTTTTATAAAGCCTCATAGAAAGAAGATGTGTTTCTGTAAACTCAGTATCTTCCTAGTCCATCATCAACATCATAATTATTTCCTAAATGGATGTCAGTGTTTTTGTTTCTTTACATATATTTGTGATGCAAGCCAGATAATCATTTTTGAAACCAATAGAAAAAAAAATGAAAACAAAGATAAAGCTTTGCTAGCCTATCTCTTTAAGCTCTGGAATTTTGAGTGATCCCAGAAAAGCCAAATGCATTACATCCTGGAGCTGCCTTTGTCTATTTTGGCAGTAACACTACTAGTGTTCTCTGGAAGACTGGTTTAGTACGACCTTCCATTCTTGAAACCACGAAGGCCTATTTCAATCAACCTGTTCCTTTCCAGATGTTTTTCTACCACATCCTTTAACATGATTTAAAAACCTAATTCCTCCACTGTTTAACACATCAACCGTTTGGGGATGAGTTGTGCCCTATGCTTGAGTTATATGCGTTAGTCACAGAGCAATGCTTCTGTGTGACTTCACTGGGATAGTTCATGGAAATATAGATGCACAGATGGCGGAAACATAGTTGTAGGGTTGAAGAAATTAAATATGCTTACCTCATCCTCTGCTTTATAGAGTGTGTTGAAACAATTTTCAACTCACATGGAATTGCTTTCTGATAGTTTGTAATTTTTTAAGGGATGATGAGATCCTAAAGAAAAGACTTTTTAAACTAATTTATAAGTAATAAGTGTTTTGTAGCACAGTACCTTACACCTCCCCACACTGTTTACTTTGGTCACTCATAGACTCCACCTCACTCCGGCTGATTATTCAAATATGGATGCTACTTTCTAGCTACCTGGGAAATCTGACTTAAACTAGTTTCTCCTTAAGACATTATTTCCTTCTTGTGTTTTTTTCTGATATTTTCTGCCAGCCCCAGAGAGATAAAAAAAAAAAATTATAGGTGGAGTCTCACTTCCTGACTATTTATTTAGTTTGTCAACTATAAATATAAGAAAAGGGAAAAGTTAAAGACAAGATAAAGTCCTTATATTTTATAAGTTGTAGAGGAGGGATTTATAACGGAGATGAATCTTACCACTGTAATTCAGTAATTGTAATTGTGTACCCAGTGAATCTATGCCCATGGTTTCCTAGAACCTACTGTATTCTAAAAAAAGAATTTCTGCTGGTAAAAATATGAGATCTTTCCTATATCTTATCAAAGAATTCACTGGTAATAAAACCAATTCTAACAAACTAGATTATGTAGCTTTCCCAACACTTTCACTGGTTGTTAATAAATTGACCTATGTTGTCAAATGGTGGCACATTCTCAAGACACACTTGCCAATAAAACCATGGTTTGCAAATCCATATGTGTAGAACAGGATAAGCAGAGCCCACCAAAAAACCTCCACTACAAATTTCTATTGTAAACTTCTTTTAAAAGAAGTAATATTATTTATGCATCATTTTATTGTTGTGATGAAGATAAATATTTCACAACATTAGTTGAGCATGTTCTATGTACCAGGCAATGGGAGTGTGAATCAGGTTGGGTTTAATTAAGAGTTTCTTTTCTTGACTAAGAAGCAAATGCTCTAACTTCACTGTCTTGACAGATTGTGAAGGACAGTTCAATACCTACAATGGGTCTAGAAAGAAGGATGGATGTCTGAAAGAAATCGTTAATTTAGCAATTCTAGTATTTCACAGAAATCCCTGAGGGAGAACTGTGAGAATGCCTTCAGCGTCCTTTCTTTAACTGTCCTGAATATTTGTTTGATATCCCATAGAGCTTTAAGACTTTGCAAAATCTCTGCCTTATTTGACACTTGTATTTCAATATTCTATAACCACAGCCTGGTGAATTTCTGCCCCCTTTCCTCTCTTCAAGCTACTTCATTTACTCAACTTAATATTGAATTTATAGCTTATACCATGGAATGACATACACAGAAAAAATATTAATGACGTTTCTGAATATTAAAATGTTCACCATGAGGTAGGTGTGGTGGTGCACTCTTAGAGTCTCAGCTCAAACAATGTTCTGATAATCAAATATGCTAACAGAATATAGTCAGAGATATACTAATTTGATACTTACATGCTGAGGATTGTCTGTAGGAAAATATTAAAAGTCTATGTTAATGAAGCCATTATAGAGTAGAACATGCTATATGGACAGTAAAAAACACTCTTCTAACATGTAATAGTATAACTAGAGTTTTCTTCAGTCCTGCCTGGCCCACAGTCAGGACAAATCTCTCTCACCCGTCAGTCCTGCAGCCACTCAGACCCAACCAAGTAAACACACAGAGACTTATATAACTTAAAACTGTATGGCCGTGGCAGGCTTCTTGCTGTCTTGTTCTTCTATCTTAAATTAACCCATTTCTATTAATCTATAAGTTGCCACGTGGCTCATGGCTTACCAGTTCCTTACATCTCGCTTTTCATGGCAGCGGCTAGCAGCGTCTCTTTGCTTCAGCCTTCCTGCTCCCAGAATTCTCTACTCTGCTTGTCCCACCTATACTTCCTGCCTGGCTACTGGCCAATCAGCATTTTATTTATACAGAGCGATATCCACAGCATAATAATCTTTTATCTGAGCCAGGGTGTTTAGGTTCATCGGTGTGCATGGCATGATGGTATGCCCAAAGCAATGTGCACATGTCGTGTGTTCATAACCTAAGTGCAGTCAAGCCACATGACATAACACCAACAGTCACTGCCAGAAACACCCTAGAATCCTTACACATTTGATTTCAAATTAATACTGGTTCATTGAGCATTCTCAAAAATCTTACTGTTCATAAATTTTTCACGGTTTCATTAATTTTTCACAACTCCTATATTCAGCCATGTGACATCATATTGAATAGCAGCCTACAGTTTAAGAAGATGGGGGCTAACTTATTGAAGTGTAGGGTGGTATGGGATAAACCTTAAAAAAAACCTTAAAAACTAGTAAGAATAACAATAAATATTTGTGTTAAACACAGATATAAATGATCAATAGATATAGAGATAGATTATAGATAGATGATCAATAGGTAGATATATTAATAGATAAATTGATATGCATAGAGAGGTAGATTAATAGATCAATACATGTAAATAAATAGATAGGTGATAGATAGATGACCAGCAGGTAGATGTATTGATAGATACATTGATATGTACAGAGAGGTAGATTGATATAGCAATACATATAAATAAATATAGATAGATGATGATGATGATGATGATAGATAGATAGATAGATAGATAGATAGATAGATAGATAGATATGATAGGTTGTATATGATGTGGAGTAGACAAATTGTAGGTAGATAAATGATAATGATGCATGTTGAATAGGCAGAGATTAATTCCTCCACAATGAATTCTTTGTTTCAAATAACTTGGACTTTTGAAAATATTCTGACAATTACTCAAATTTTATAAGATTTTTTTTAAGATTAATCAACATTAAACTATGAGATACTTTAGAAAAATTTACAGACTTGTTCACATTTGAACAAAGTCTTGAAAAGGATGAAATTTCATCCAGAAGAGGAGAGACATTTCAAGATAGCAAAGGTGTGAAATGGAAGAGATATGAAAGTGTTTTGGGAAATGGCAAGTACTTCAAAGTAACTTGGTGAAGCATCTTCAAGACAGAGTAAGGAGCCAGGAAATAAGAGAGCTCAGACGTATATGCTGGGCTAAGACACAAGCCCTCTCAGGAGCTTAAGATTTGGTTTTTAGTCACAGTAGCATTTAATAAAATACATGGTGCCTCCCAACTTTGGCATACAAGGCTTTTGAATTCAGGTTGCATGGCTACCTCTGCTGCCAGGAGAAACAAACTCTCAAATCATCACAGCATCAGAGAGGCACAGTGCATCATTTTCTCAGACCTGCCCCAAAGACAAAAGCCTTCATGGACTTCTTAAATACTTATTAAATGTAGTTTGTGATGTGACTGGCTCTCTAAGCTGTGAGTTAGGTCATGGTGGGAAAACCCTTTTTATATAACCAGAAAGCTACAGGTTTGGAATCATATTCATAAAGCTATTAAAATGTCAAATAAAATATTAAGAATCTCTAGAATTGGGTGAGGACCTTGTGACACAGTTTCCATGAGGTTGTCATCCAGATTGAGGTGAAACTTTACAGTGATGCTGCTGTTTGGGGAGGTCACAAACACACCTGTAACTATCGTGGACTCCTGTTCTGCAAGCAAGCTCAATAACTCATTGGTTTTCCAAACACAAACAAATAAACAAACAAAAATCCAAGAAAGTCTTCAGAAATGAATGAAAATCTCCTCTGTTGTTTATCATAAAGTATAAACTGATATCGATTGTTTATATAGGGTAAAAATTCAATAAATAAGCACCTTCTGTTCCAGTACTATGCTTTGACTATATCACTAGCATCCCACCATATAAATAGAAACTTTCTTGTCAGTTGAGTGAATAGTCACATGCAATAACAAGAGTTGATTCATCAAGGGAACTTAAAGAATTGTGTGGTATAGGTATTCAGCATGTGATTGTAACTAATCTGAAAGCATATTAACTATATACAATTTAATCAGAAAGAAGGAACTTCTCCAATGACTTCTTCATTTTTGGATATGTAGTGTCTGTTTTAGAAAGCTTATAGACTTGCTTGAACAGGATACAGCATTGTAGAGATTCTTGCCAAGTCATGACAGAAAGCATGATTGATGAAAAATGTGGAAAATGAAATGCCAAAATCTGGGACCTAGTATTCCAGAAAGCCTGTCACTAAGATGTCATCCTGTAGCACGCCTGGCTTTCCTGTTGAAAACCAGGGGGGGCCAAATGGGTCCTGCCAGGGCCAAAGAAGCCAAGCTCTAGCAAATTCTCAGTTTCATGAAAGTTCTGTAAGAAGAACAGCATATTGGTGACTCATGGTAGACCAGTCATATTCCATAAATGAGAAACTGGAAAGTGATTTTGATTTGCACCTTAAATGTAATTGTGTAAAATTCATCTAAATGTTTTTTTAAGTTCCCCTGTTGAGTCCAATACACAAAAACTAATCCAGTTCTGCCATAGGTTTTGAAAGTAATCCAAAATGGTCCATCATATTGAAATAGTTTTCGAGATTGATATTCATAAACATTTAACATTGCAAATGATTAAAGGAAAACAAATTTTTGCATTCTTGGTCTATTTTTAATCTTTGGGCAAAAAGTTACAGAATAAATTCAAACCATGAAATTCCATAAATCTTTAGAATTTATGGTGACCTGTGATCACTGCTGAAATAAAGATTAATGACCAATATGAGAAACCCATTATACATCAAGCCAGCCCTGAGCCCTATAAATAGTACATTCTCTACAGAGTTTTAAAACTATTTTTAAATAATAGTTTTATAATAGATAAGAATTCTAAGATGCCATAATATTGTCTTCTTCATCCCATTCCTCATTCTCCTTAGCAAATCCTAGAAGCCAACCACTTGGCTAACAACCCAGCTGTTGTGCTTGGCTGGGATCCCAATGTGTCTATAAACAGTAAAGAAATAAAGAAATGTAAAGTTGCAAAAGAGGCCTACAGTTTAATGTGTTTATAAGGTTTGAAACATCTTGTATATGTAAGAAGATATCAGAGCACTAGCTTTCCAATAGGGTTTTGGTTTGGTGATGATCTTATGTGTGTGGTGAGGAGGGCAGGATTGCCTGTAGCAAAAGTGAGCCTTGAACTTATTGTGTAGCTAAGCATGACTTTGAATCCATAATCCTCCTACCTTCACTTCCCAAGTGCCGAGATTCTAGGCATGGGCCACCACACCCAGCTAGTCCCAATGTAATAGTTATAAAAGTTTTAAATGCCATAAGCAATGACAGTAAACAAGTACTTCTATTAAAATCTGATGTCAGTGTTTAGCATAAATTGTTCTGCCAGATGTAGAATTTTAATATCTGGATTCTAAATTCAATGCCCTGACATCGCTAATATCATGTGGTTAACTGTTCTCTCCATATGACATGAAAGCTCGACTCGGCGGTGGATATTAACCAGACTCCAATAGAAGCACCGAATGAATTTACATTAGAGCAAGATTTTAACAGCAGAGACTAAAAAGATAAACCTTGTCACAATCCATCACAATACAATCTGGGAATGTAAGAAGCCACTGTGATTCCCACTTTGGGCCACAAAACATTGAGTAACACTGGGAATTGGTCTCCTTTTTAAAGAACTTCATGTTTATTTTCAATAAAATACTCTCTAATTTAAATGAGACATAAACAAAATGTTGGCCCTCTTAAAGATGGGCATTTAAAATGCAGTATTCCTTCTTTTAGGGACTTGTGTCTTTTTGTTTATAAGCATTGCAGTTTAAATTTAGTTGTGTACACATCTATTCATACTCCACAAAAAGTTTTGAAAGTGCCGACTATGTGTCGCTACTCTACTCTCAGTCAGGATACAATAAACAAGAAGCATAATCTAAACCATTCCCATGTTAACTCCAACACTACAGAACTGCAGGGAGCCTACTCTGTGGCCTTTCTGTAATAATCCTGAATGGCTACATCAAATTCCCCATTTGAGCAGTGTTACTGAACAGAGAGTCTGAAATTTGCTGTTCTGATGAATTTCCCCAAGTAGTAAAGCTTACCCAATGAAACCGTGAAAAGGTTTTCAAGTGTGTTAATCCACGGTTTCAAACACTGAGCTATGCCTTCCCACGTCTTGTTAAACAGAATGCACTGATCAACCTTCACACATCCCTAACATCTCCATTTCATCATTTTGAATGTGGACTTTTCAGCTGTGCTAAAGTTCTGTGATTATCCTCAGAAACATGAATCTTGCACAATAGTATGCAATCTCTGAGCTGCCCCAGCTGCCACACTTTTCAGTACTTTTATCTGTTTTTTTTTTTTTTTTTTTTTTTTTTTTTTTTTTTTTTTGTGTGTGTGTGTGTGTGTGTGTGTGTGTGTGTGTGTGCAATCTCTTTATTCACACTGTCTGCTTTTAAATTCTCCCACCTCTAAATCCAAGGTTCATTTTCAATTCCCATGGTTCATTCATTCACTCATTGCCTCAGTACTCTGTTTAACCTACTATATGCAGATTAACAGCACAGTCCAAGTTGTTCCAAAAGATGATATTGTAGCAGGAATCTTAGATGGGCTCATTAATAAGATCAAACCTGAGGCCAGTTATTGGGTTGAATACTGGAAGATCAGAGAATCAGAACAAGCCACAGCTACCTCACCTTGGCAGTTCCTCAGCTGATCCTGTTTCCTCAGACTGGAAGCCTCTGAGTCCTCATTCAGAATGGATCTCAGCTGAACTGCTGCTCAAAAGCCTAAAAGCTTAACCACCAAATGCCTAACCAGCCAAATGCTTCTAGTTTCTGGTCTTCACACCTTAAATATCTTTCTACTTTCTGCCATCACTCCCTGGGATTAAAGGCTCGCTTCTTGGGATTAAAGATGAGTGTCACCATGCCTGGCTGTTCCCAATGTGGCCTTGAATTCACAGAGATCCAGAGGTATTTCTGTCTCTGGAATGCTAGGATTAAAGGTGTGAGTGCCACCGCCTAAGTTCTATGTTTAATATTGTGGCTTTTCTGTTCTCTGACTCCAGATAAGTTTATTAGGGTGCACAATATTTTGGGTAACACAATACTACCACATGATATAATGTGTAACATGTAGCAAATATAGGCATACATTTTTAAAATAGAGGAATAATAAGCAAGAAGACATGAGGAACGTCACTGATTCATTTTTGGCTATTGCTTCATATTTGGCTTCTGGTCTGCAAATAGGTTTGACAGGTAAGTGACCAGTTCAGTAAATTACTTCCTGCATGTATATGTGTATGAGAGACAGAAAGAAAAAAATGGCATCATTGGTGCCAAGGAGAATTGATTCACATGTAAATTAGCATACTGTTATAAAATTCAGTTAGTTTTTATGCCAACAGATAAAACAATCATAGTTCTATAGATATAAAAAGTAATGGCACAGGGAAGAAAGGGTTGTCTTTGTAGTAACTTTCTAAAAAAAATGTGTGAATGCACATATAAAACAAAACACTTGCTTCTCACTTCACATCATATACCCAATAACCTAGATGAAATAGATCATGATGTATTATTGACCTAATGTTGGATCTAAAGAAACATATGGGATCAAAATGAGTACATGGGGAAATGCATGTGAAATTAGATTAGGTGATCATTAATTAGATACTTGGACATTAGAAAAATAGAAAACTAAAAAAGTGAAAACATCAGTTAACTGGATTTTTTCATAGTCAAAGTTCCTTCTTCAAGAAATGAAAGATACAGGCTGGAAGGATTTAACTGTAAAATGTGGCGCTTCCCAAACATTGTGCCTAAATGCCAATGACCAGATGAAAAAGTTTTCCACATCATTGGGGATATGACTAGTAAAACAACAATGGTCTCTCCATATTGATTCTGAAAACTAAAATTGAAAATTCTGACACTGGAGGCTGAAGAGAGGGTTCAGTAGTTAAGAGCACCTGTTGTCCCTTCAGGAGACCCAGGTTCAGTTCCCAGCATCCACGTGGAAGCTGACAACCACTGTAACTTCAGGTCCAGGGGTCTGCCACCCTCTGCTGGCCCCCATGGCACTAAAACAAATGATGTACATATATACATGGAGGCAAAACACTCATACCCATAAAAATAAAAAAGAAAGTAATAAAAAGTTCTGATACTGCCAAGTATTTTCAAACTATAAACAATTAAAGCTCTCAGAAATTAGTGTTGAGTATGATACCTTGTTCAGCAATTTGTCTGATTTTAGATAATTAAATATGCAGGAATTTCATGGATGAGTTATTTAGCTAGGACAAAAACTCATATTTTCACACAAAGACCTACCATTTTACAAGCTTTATATGAAGTTATATTCTACAGTCCCAAACAGCAAGCAATCCAAATGTATGTAAACTTCCAAATGGATATATAGTGGTATAACCACACACTGAATGCAGACTCAACACAACAATACTTAACATGCCACAATCTGGCACAATATCAAAAGACATTTTCCTGGATTAAAGGAGTCAGGTCTAAAAGGAAATATAACATGTGATTTTAGTCATAAGACACTACATAAATATTGACACCACCATGATAGAGAGGTCAAAGCCTGCTAGATCCAGGTGGGGAGGGAAAGGGATAACTATAGACATGCCAAAGAACTTCCTGGTATGAAGATGTTTTGTGATATAACATTGGCAGTTGTCAAAGAACTGGATATGTTTATCAAAACTTACCAGCTAGCACATTTAAAACTGGTAAATTTGGTTCTGTGTAAATTAGAACTTCTTTGAAGCTAATGTAGAATAGAATTCACTACTTGACTGTTCATATGACAGCACCTCCTTAGGAAGTATATGTTCTATGCCTCTCCAAGAAAATCAAGGTAATTGTCAACCAGTAATAAACTTTGTCACATGAATACTGGGAGCACAGAAGTTTTTTTTTCCTAGAGTCCTGGGAATGGAAAATAATTTTATTCTGGTCTCTTTCTGTAATTGGTGTCTGTCTTGACTTAGAATCATGTTTGTAGATTGCTGCTGAGACAAATCCCCAGGGAAATCATTGTCATGACTAAGACTTCATTAACTAAACAGTCAGTGCTTCTTATCTTTTCAACACAGCCTCTTTGCTAACTTCAGAACTTACTGACGGTAAACTATGGAGCTAGCAAGCACTATGGTGATAACAGGAAACTGATTGACCAGAATGTCTGCTTTTAAGCAATACTCTAAAGGAGGAAATATGTGAAATACCAAAAGCCTACGTATTGTCCTAACATAGTTTGCAATGAATGGTACTTATCTGATTTACCAGGTTCAAGAACTGAAATATTGAATGGAGACTTTCTGTTTAATACCATACATCAATTACTTCTCCTTAATATTTCCTGAAAGAGTTCACTAAACCTAGGTTCTCATTATATCTAGGAAGAGTCATTAAAGTTGTATTATTATTAGGACCACAAAAAACAATTCATTATGAAGGGTGAAAATTTGACATCAAACTGTACTGTATGGATGGTTTAAACCTGCTTTAAGCCATAGAAATACTTTATTAGGGTGACAGAGAAATGTTTAGTGAAAACTGCAAAAGTAACTGCTAGTTTGAATGAGAATGTCCCCCAGAGGCACAGGGGTTTGAATAGTTGGCCTCCAATTGGAGATGCTGATGTAGTTTTAGGAGATGTGAGCTTGCTAGAGAAGTATGTCACTGGCGGTAGGCTTTGTGGTTTCAAAAGTCTAATGCTGTTGCCAAATTGCTCTCTGTCTCCTGCTTGTGGATCAGTATGTGAGTTCTCAGCTCATGGCTCCAGCAACCAGGCCTGCCTACTGCCGTGCTTCTCCTTCATGACAGTGATGGATAATTATCCCTCTGAAACCATACGCTCAAATAAATCCTTTCTTATATAAGTTGCTTGCTCATGTGTTTGATCCAGCAATACAAACATATTTAATACAATGCCTATAGAAAATTATGACGAATCTTCTCTAGACATTGCTATGAGTCTGTACTACCTAGTTATTCCTTTATCTCTAACATTCATATTGCTCAACATCCCATTGTTGCCCACCATCATAATGAATATAATGACTTCTGTGGTGGTTTGAAAGAAAATGGCCCCCAAAGGGAGTGGCACTATTAGGGGGTATGGCTTTGTTGAAATAGGTATGACCTTGTTGGAGGAAGTATGTCACTGAGGAAGTGGGGCTTGAGGTCTCATATATTCTCAATCCACTCCCACTGTTCAGACCATTTCCTGTTGCCTGTACAAGATGTAGAACTCTCAACTATGTCTCCAGCACCATGTCTGCACACATGCTGTCATATCCCACCATGATAATAATGGACTGAACTGAACTTCTGAACTGTAAGCCACTCAATTACGTGTTTCTCTTTATCAGTTGCTGTGGTCATAGTGCCTTTCACAGCAATAGAAACCCTAACTAAGACAACCTCACATCAGAACTTGTTAGAACTTATTGAAGTATTATTGAACAAGCATTGTTGCATGCTCAAAAACTATATGATGGCTAGAAATTCAAAGTTTTCTGAGAGTAGAACTGCAAAGCTCTATTAATTCCTTTTGGATGCTATATCCAAGACTGTAAACTGTATCTATAGAGCCACAGGTTTTCAATCTGTGGGTCATTCCCCCTTTGGGTCACTGAAGACCATCCTGAATATCAGATATTTACATTATAATTCATAACAGTAGCAAAATTATAGTTATAACATAGCATGAAAGTAATTTTATTGTTGGCAGTGACCACAACATGAGGAACTATATTAAATGGTCACAGCACTTGGAAGGTTGAGAACCACTGCTCTAGAGCTTGTCAAGCATTCCTGTATCTCCATTCTCTTCAACAGTGTCTTCTTTCCCTTCAACAAGATTTATACTAGCTTTGGCCAGAAGAAAAACAATTTTCTGAATCTGCAATACATCAAACATTATTTTCTCCTCTACCTGCCCCCTAGCTTATACACCATTATGATTCATCCTCAGGAACAAATAATCAGCTTACTTACCTACAGTAATTTTGATTTTAATTTAAATATATTTCCCAGTCACCTCTTCATCTCAGGCATTGGCTAGGCACAGGTGTCATCCAGCTCCAGGGGTGGATTAGAATGAGGCCGATGAACTTGTTCTCAATTCTCTGTTATCATCCAAGCTCTTGCCAAAACACAGTTTGCATATCTATTGAATAAAAGCAGATTTAAAAGTTACCATAATCCTTGGGGCTGGAGAGATGGCTCAGAGGTTAAGAACACTGACTGTTCTTCCAGGGGTCCTGAGTTCAATTCCCAGCACCCACATGGTGGCTCACAAACATCTGTAATGAGATCTGGCTCCCTCTTCTGACCTGCAGGGATACATGCAAACAGAATACTGTATACATAATAAATAAATAAATCTTTTTTTGAAAAAAGTTACCATAATATAGCTAAAATCTGCTTACAACCAAATGTAATAGACTGATGAAATCACTCATAATAATACTATTCTGCCAAGATTTAAAGTGTGAATTCTTATTTATGAAATTCAAACAAATGTAAACAACTACACAGAGTAAATATGATCTACATTTTAGTGAGAGAGAATCAAACAATGGAGAAAATGTTATGAGATGACTGGTCCTTTATAGATAAATGAAAAAGGATACAGTTGGTAACATTGTTATCACATAAATGGAGCACAGAGGAAAAGGAATTTTGTCAACCACTGCTTACTCCTATGCACTAAGGTGATTACAAAGAGTTGGAGTCAGTGGACTAAGATAGAGAGCTTCCTGTGTTATATACCACCCAAAAGTCTTCCAGTAAGATACCTGGTCTGTACATTCAATTTACAATGTTCCCCAAAGGCACTTATCAAAAAGATCTCACCAGCCAGTGGCACTATTGATAGTTGGTAGAAACTTTAGAAAGTGGGAACTTAGTGTTATGAAGCTAGGTCATTGGAGCCATGGCCTGAAAAGAAGCATGTCCCTCTGTCTTTGCTTCCTGGAAGCTCCAAAGTGAGCAACCTTTTCTGTCATGGGCTCTCACCATGATACTCTGTGTTGCTACAATTTTAAAACAACATGGTCAGGTGACCATAGACTGGAATCTCTGAAGCCATGATTCAAAATAAAATTTTCCTCTTTATGAGTTGATTATTTCAGGTATTTTGCCACATTAATGGTAGGTCAATGCACTTAGTTACACTCAATGAATCTGAGTATTGTATGTTTCTGTGTCTGAAGATGAGATTACTTATCCCAATCCTGCCACTGCATTTCAAGAGAAATACTGAAATTATGATATAATTTGTTTGCATAAACATCACACATGCTTATTCAGTGTGCACTCACCAGACCTACAAGCCTGAAAGTATTAAGATGTTGTTATCTTTTATACTCAGTGTTAGTATCAGTGTTTTGACTACCCCAATTATGTATTTCCCATTTACAAGAATGTTTATGAACTTAGTGTTCTGTAGGTTCCTGAGGCATGTATGTTAGCAAGTGCCTTTCATACCTGTAGGGACAAAACATCATCAATACTTGGGTGAATCCCATAGTATCTCTGCTCACACATTCTAGCATTTAAGAGGACCCACACCATAGAGGGGTTATAAGGATTTAAGTGAAATAATCCTGCATTATTTTCAGCTGATATTGATAACAGTATTTTTATTATTGTGTCATGGATTTGTGAGGTCTAAATAAAATAAATACTTCAATATGCTTAACCCAGAGCATAGAACATAGGAAGCTCTGAGTGTCAGCTGTGTCTTCCACTTCTGTTACTGCTCTTGCTATGGCTATTATCATTGTCAGTAGACGCCATCACCTTCTGCTGATTCTGTCTCAGTCTCATACCCAAGATGAGCTTTTCCATTAAAACTCTGTCCCATTACTTCAAAATGACCCACTATAAAAAACAAATATACGAGTTTGATAAGAAGAATGGTGTGGGATATTCAGCATTCCATTGTCATAGTTTTCATAGTTTTAGTATGGTCCAGAGGAGAACATAATATCAATCAGCATGATCCACTGTAACCACTCATATTCTTATGGAATTGTTTATTAAATTGACTAAATCTTACAAATATCGAATGCATTACAGAGTTGTAATTTTTATGGAAGCTATGGGTAGCAGAAGTACATCATAACTGCGAAATGCAGGTACAGAAACAATCACAAAACACTGCCATGAAACAGCTACAAAGCCCAGAAACAAACAGAAGCAAAAAACACAGCCAAAACCAGAGTTATCAAACACAGCCGTAAAATATAACTACCAAGTACAGGTACAAAAATGAAGTCTCAGACTAGTGTAACTCAGCAATCAGAGCACTTGCCATACAAACTTGAGGACCTGAGCTTGGATCCTCAGAACCCAGGGAAAAGCTGAGTGGTCATCAGCAATTCCAGCCTTCTCAAAGGCAGAGACAAGGGTTTGTCCCTATGTAGCAAGCTGGCTACAGAGATTATCTATTAGTGAGCTATAGATCTGAGAGTCCAATGGCCCAAATGAGAAAGTGGAAAAGCTGCTCTATCAAGGAAGATTACTGATGTCAACCTCTAGCCTCCATAATTATCCCTTGTGCACCCCTCCACACATGCACACACCCATGCTCTCACTCACATGGGAACACACATGTATGTACACCCATCAAACACACACAGACAAAGAAAAAGAAGTACTCATTGATCTGCTAATGCAAAGACAGAACTTTTAACTTTCTTGAATCATTGCCTCAGCCTAAAAATAAATGAGAACTTGTCTAGCATGAGTTTCTGCTCATACTTTCTGAAAATTTGCAGAGTTTTGTTGTTTTTTTTTTTACCCTTTAATGTGTTTAAAATAGAAGCTTCAAGATGCAGACATATGCCATCTCATTAATTGCGTCACTCCCAGCTTGTACATATCCTTCTTGTACTATATTGGCTTCTTTACAAGAAAGATGTTAATAATTTGGAAGGGTTGCCATAAAATTCCCTCATCTCCAACAATATGCAATGATGATGTGTTTTTTCAAAAGTACAGAAACATTTGCAACTGTGTTTTGCATGTTCTGGGGTAATTTTTAAAGTGTAGATGCAAAGGACTTGAGAGAGATGATTGAAAATCCTCTACATACATACTGTATTTCCTCATCACTTGGATGTGCAACACCTCAGTTCCAAAATTCACCGCACACAGCTGGACCGTGGCTTTAAAACCAAGAGTCCCATGGTAGAGTTGAAAGATCCTGTGACCTGAAACAACATGGCCTCAACTCTGACCTTGTAAAAGAAGGCAAGATAGCAATCACCTGATGCTTGGCAAAGCAGGGAGATGTGCCAATTAAATGCCAAATATAAAGAAGTCTATTATTTAGGTATTCATTTTTCCTTTGTTGGGAGGGGGAAGAATGGAGTCTTGTGGTGGAATTCTGAGTGCTTGTGAGAGATCTCCAG
This sequence comes from Onychomys torridus, assembly GCF_903995425.1. NCBI lineage: Eukaryota > Metazoa > Chordata > Mammalia > Rodentia > Cricetidae > Onychomys > Onychomys torridus. The sequence continues at coordinate 31,128,836 of NC_050459.1, read as the reverse complement.
GAAAACAAGACAAGAACATTGTGATCTCAGATTCTCTAAAAATAAGGAGTGTTCTTGGAATGTGTTTCTGTGTTCCTCTCAGGTGTATTGGATAGCATTAAGTTTACTTCAGATTATCCATTATAACTGGCTATTGTTATTTGTTTATATGGCTCTACAAAGAAACGTGCTTTTGCAGTGTGCAGCTTTCCCTCCATGTAACTTGTTCTTTGTACACTTCACTCACGTGATTCTCTTGATCTTCAGAGTATAAGTTGTCTGATGCTTTGAATAAAGTTGCCTATTGCATGAGACTTTAGTCAGCCTCATTTTTAGACTCCCATTCTCCGGGTTCCACCATGTTTAGATTGATAAGCACCCTTTCATTGATAAGACACATGTCTTTTACTCTCTGTTCTAAGCCACATTCAAACCAGGTTTTCAATTCTGTGACCCAGCTCTATGTTTACCATCGTATGATCTCATATGACCTTGTCGTTGTTCTGGACGAAACCTGTTTTCTCACTGTAAAAGCACACTTTCCAGTCTTCCTTGATACAAATCAGATATATCCCTCATTCATATATCACATTCTATAACTTCTTCCACCTGGAATCATGTGTGTAAAAGGAGGAAGATGCTGTTTACTGTTCTCTGTTGCTGCTGTCACTGGAGGCAAAAATAAGTGTCTTTTCTCCAAAACTAAATCATAAACTACCTGAATGTCAGGGTCACACTTGTCATCTGTGAGCAAGATAGCACATGGGTTTAGTACAAAAAAATTCATGCTGAAAGTGATATGATTCTGTACTTGGATCAACAAAGCAAATATCTGGTGGCATTAGACCCAAAAAGAACTGGCCAAATGCCAAGTAGTCAAAAAGTGTCTTAATTCCGCAAGCAGTGCCATAAAAACCAATTGTCTTAGAGTTCTGTTTCTGTGAAAAGACATCATGACCAAGGCACCTGTTCTAAAGGAGAGCATTTAATTGGGGCTTGCTTATAGTTTTGGGGGCTTGGTCCATTACTATCATGGTGTGGAGGCATGGTAGCACGTAGGCAGTCATAGTGTAGAGGAGTATCTGAGAGTTTTACATCCTGATTCTCAGGCAGCAGGCTGAGAAAGAGACAGAGACATAGAGACAGAGATACAAAGAGAAATAGAGAGAGACACACACAGAAACAGAGACAGAGAAAGAGGGGGGAGAGAAAGAGAGATGCTGGGTCAAATGTGGTGTTTTGAAACCTAAAAGCCCACCCCCAGTGACACATTTCATCCAACATGGCTACTCTAAGAAGGCCACACCTCCTAATCCTTTTCAAGGTTCCCCTCCCTGGTGACTAAGCATGCAAACATGTGATCTTATGGGGGCCGTTCTCATTTAAACCACCACAGCAAAGAATAATTTACCATTAAGTACTTATAAAGCCCTTCAGATATGTTATTCAGTCTAATGTAATAATCTTTCATATTTGTATCATGATGTGTACCTAAACATTTAATGTATTAGTCAATACATTAAACTTTAAATAAACTCCATTTTTATCATTATTAATGTACTGTGTTCTTGCTATGGGAAATTTAGAAACTACATAGCACACTATCACCAGACTCTATTTTCCAGTGTTTCTAGTGATTTTTTAAATCTCTCTCTCTCTTTCCCCTTCTCTTTCTGTGTGTGTGTGTGTGTGTGTGTGTGTGTGTGTGTGCATGTGCAGATACTTAAGAGAATGCACACACCTCAGGTGGCAGTCCTTGCCTTCAACCGTGTTGCTTTTATTTTTTCTTCATTTTTTTTTTAAATTTTTTTTCCAAGACAGGGTTTCTCTGTGTAGCTTTGTGCCTTTCCTGGAACTAGCTTTTTTTGTAGACCAGGCTGTCCTAGAACTCACAGAGATCCGCCTGCCTCTGCCTCCCGAGTGCTGGGATTAAAGGCATGCGCCACCAACGCCCCTTATTTTTTCTTCATATAAGTAATCTAATAAAAGCATTATTAATGGTACTTGCATTAAAACTACTGAATACTCCAAGTTTACCTAAAAATTATTCTATAAATTATTTCCAAAATTCTCATGACGTTAAGCCGATGTCAGAAAGGACTTTATATGTGGCTCATAAATAACTGGCCATTAAAGGAGTTGTGTCTTCTATTCACTTTTGTGCCTTGCAGTTTATATTGGAAGGGTTTAGGTAGAGTTTGAGAAAAGGTTGAGTGCAATCATTTAGAAAGGGTGGGAGGAGACCTAGCTATGTCAAAAGTTAGCAAGGAATACAACAGTAACCCATGGAGCACTGATGTCTAAGAGCCTGTGCTCTGACGGTCTACCCACACATCCTCCCTGGGGCAAACATTGACAAGTTAGCAGAGCATCCCAGCCTCTATTCCTTGCCCATTCGAGGCACACATATAGACTCTCCCTGCTGGGACTGCTGAGAGGTTTAGGCAGGCATACTGTCCAGCCTTCAGAGAAGTGTTCAATGACTATCTGAATATGAGAAATTACAGACCCATGTGGACTCAATGATGGCTTCCTCATTCTAGAACTTCAAATGAATGCAAATTTAAAAACAAAGAAGCAGCTAGAGAGGGGCACTCGACGTTGCTTATCTTTAAAGCCACCTTCTCCCATCATTCCTTTTTGACATTCTATTATTATGATTATTATTTATCATCATCATCATTATTTTCTATCCAGTAAGCAAGATAGCTCAGTGCTCATGTCCCTGGGGAGAGGCACCAATTGAGAAACCCTTCTACAGATTATAAAGAAACCTTTGCCAGTTCCAATTAAACCAAAGAAATTCAAAGCAGAGATTAAAGTCTCTCCAGAAAAATGTCATCTGAGAGGTTTGAGCTTCTGTTCTGAGATCATGTGAAGGCTAGAAACTCCATGATCAAAATGCTGGACTCTCTGTGAATGGTAGAGAATCTACCCACCGTCTCATTGTTGTTACATAGCAGAGGAAAGTCCTGGGGTCGGGGAGGTCTCTTCCTTTTCTTATGGGGACACAAGTACCATCATGGGGGGCTCACTTTTCTGACTCCATTTTAACCTAGATACCTCTCAGGGGCACTATCTAGAAGCTGTATTGCATGGTAAGCTTCAGCTTTGATATATGAAATTTGGAGGGGTCACAATTCATTCCATAGCAAATGCCAAAATATTTTATATAAAGCTTTTTAATAATATCAAATAAGCTATGCATCCTGTGACTTCAATATTAAGTGGTCTAATAGTTTGGATCTGTAGCTAGATTTTGTTTGTATTTAAAAGTCTTGACAGAACACATTCTGCCTTCTTTTTTTATTAAAAATATGAGTACTAACACAGAACTGGGGCAACATGTCATCTGATTTACTGCTTTCTGGTTCAAGTGTTGAAAGAACTCTTGAGACAACCCGCCAGGTTCTGTTAGGGTCACACCCAGAGCTTCGCAGCCTAAGACAAATGCAAGCTGAAGTTTTGACTCATAGGCATGTGGTCTGGCTCAACTCTCTTCTACGTGTATCTGGGAAGACCCACCCACATAAGCTCTTACACATATGCACACACATATACACAGACAGTGCCAAGAATCACAGAAGCGTCTTCAAAGAATGAAGTCAAAAACCAGAAATGGAATTTCTTGTGCTACAAATTTCCCCCATCCCTTAGAGAAGCGACTTGGTATTTCCTTTGTGGTTTGCATTTCAAGAATGTCTTCAATTCAGCAGTAAATTTCTTGCTGCATTATCTCATAACTCGATTGCCTCTTAAAACTGGGTGTATTAATAGATGTTCTCTGGACACTAGAATTTTGGTAGACAAATATTTTAGATGACTGGGAGATATGACATGGGGTAGTGGGGAAGGCATACACCAGTCAGCTACAATAAGGCTGTACAATATCCTCATCTTGATTTTTTTCCTTTGTTCCCTCAGGTGCAATAATGATTTGCTTGTCTTACAAGCCTCAGAATACCACCACAGCTGCTCAGCTTGTGCGTGGCAGATGATCCCTGTTCCAGCTACCCCAACTCTCTTCTTCCATAGCTCACACTAATCAAAACGACTGTTCCTCCCAGTCTAATGACAGACAGCAAAAGACCTAATACATCTGATGCTAACGTGTGATTTACTGACAGCATCCCATCCCCACTGACCTTCTGCTCTTAACTATGTCATATTAAGAATACAGTGACAAGAGGAAGGGTTGGAACTTGCCGCTGGAATGACGTGAGCTGTTTTCATTCACCCGTCAATAATGAGGTCTCACGATGTAGAAAAAGCTATTCCTGGCTGCTGCCTTCCCTTTGTTTCTAGGGATCAGGAAGGTCACCTTTTGGTCAGGACAAGTGTTTGTTTCTTGTCCTTCTTTCTACCTTGAAGCTCTCTCAGTTGAAGGAAATAACCTCCCTTCATCCAGGAGCTCAGACTTCGCTTTGGAATGCACCTGTGGCGATTCTCCCTTGCAGGATCCTTGTGCGTAAGTTATTTGTGATTACAGGTCAAATAATGTGTGAGAAGAATACAAAAGCAGTGGCTAAATATGTTTTGGATCATCTGAGAAGGCATTTCCCAGCAAATGTTAGGGTTATGACTTATGGCAACAAGGATATGAGAAGAAATCTTAAAATGATCTTGACCTAAAATGGAAAGTAAAGTAATTTCAAATACCATGAATGTCTAAATATTTATAAAAGAACTAGGTTATAAGACAGTTGTGACAACTATCTTTAGAGCCCCTCACAACACTGCATCTTGTTCATAAGTCCTTGAAATTATTGCAGTTTAAGTGATCTTTTTTCTAACCAGAACTCGAATACAATAGCTTGCAGATATCAGGTCTACATAACCCACTCTGTTTTAAGACAGACGTTTCTTCCCATTCTCTTAACTCTGTTTGCCGAGGTATCTTGAGCATTCTTTGGTTTTATTCTTTCTCTTGTTGACTCTTATCATTCTCTTCCATCATTCCATCAAGAAGCAATGGCTTTTTACATACAAGCTACAATGATTTTTAAGCTCATGTGGTGTAAATAAAACCATCTTTGGAGAACTTCAGTGATTTCAGAATAACTTCACTACTACACAGCTCATGACAATCAAAGATCTCCATCATCCAGATGTTCTATCTCCAAGTTCAATGGCCCTGTCCCTTAAGTTGACTTTACAGGTGAAACTGTTTTTGTCTTAAACTTTTAAAAAGTATTACTAATTAAATTTATTCATTTATTTTATATCCTAACCTCAGTTCCCACTCTTGTCTCCTCCCATGCCTCCCCTTATCTTCCCCCCCATCCACTCCTGTTTCTATTCAGAAAGGGGCAGGCCTCCCATGGGTATCAACAAAGGATGGTATATACAGTTACAGCAGGACTAAGCTCCATCCCTTGTGTTTAAGTCTCAGCAAGGTAGTCCAGCATAAGGAATAGGTTCCCCAAAGCCAGCCAAAGTGCTAAGGACAGCCCATGCTCCCACTGCTAGGACTCCCACAAGTGGATCAAGCTACACAACTGTCACAATTATGCAGAGTGCCTAGGTCAGTCCCAGGTAGGCTTCCTGGTGGCCAGTCCAGACTGTGAGTTCCTATGAGCCCAAGTTGGTTCCTGTGGGTTCCCTTGTGATGTCCTTGAACCCCCCTGGCTGGTACAATCCTTCCTCCCTCTCTTCAGCAGGACTCCCCAAGCTCGGCCCAATACTTGGCTGTGAGTCTCTACAGTTGTTTCCATCAATTACTGAGTGAGGGCTCCCTGCTGTTTTGTCCTAAACTTTGAAGTCAAACGTCTGTGTTTGTGGTAGTTCATGCCTTTTACTCAAAACCCAAAATACCATTTTAACTCATTAAAAACCTATGGTTCAGTATCGCCCCAAATCAAATAGCTATTGTGTTTCTGTGATTCATTCTTCTTCAGAAGAACTTGGCAACTATAATCAATACTGTGTTTCCAGCCCACTAGCAGTAAGTAGAGGAAATTCTGTTTTGTTCCACAATAGGGTAATTTTGATAGTGAAATTCTACCTTCCAGCAAAGAAATCCTTTGAAGCCAAAGGTCCTCTAAATACATCCTCCAATATATGTATAATGGATGCTCTTATCTACCCACCTGAGCACAGTGGTAGAAACGATGCACCTCCTCAGACAATTTATCCTTATCATGAAACAAAACAGACTTTTTCTGAATTTTTTTTCTAATTTTCTTTTTGTTATATGAGAATTCCATACATGCATATAAAGTGTTTTGATTATGTCCATTCTTATTCCCTCCCTACAAATCATTTCCCTATGCTTCCCACCACTGTTCCATCCTGACTTCATGCCTTCTTTAAAAAGAAAAAAATCCGCTGAGTCCACTTAGGGCTGCCTTTATGGGCATGGAAATAGCCTAGCACTTGAGGATGGGCCACAACCTTGAAGAAAACTGACTCTCCCTTCCTGCAGAAGCTATCCATTGCCTATAACTCCTTACCTAGGGGTGGGATTTTTGAGCCCCTTGCCTACACATGCTGAGATTCTTGGCTGCCTTGTTTGGATACAGGACTTACACATGTAGTCATTATAACAGTGAGTTCACATGTTCAATGGCGCTATCCTGGACAACAAATATTGTTTTATCACAAACCACTACCTCTGGCTGTTACAAATTTTTTGCTCCCTCTTCCATGATGATCCCCGAGCCTTGGGGGAGGGAATGTGATCTATATATCCCATTTAGATGAGTACTTCATTGTCTCTTACTTTCTGCGTGCTTACCAGCTGTGAGTCTCAGTATTAATTACCATTGACTTCAAAATGAAGCTTCTCTGATTGGGGTTGAGAGATGCACTAATCTATGTTTATAAAGCAATGGATGTGAGGGTGGTTTAATACTATGTGTATTTAGCAGAATAATAGTATAGGTTCTCCCCTGGTGTCCATGGCATAGCCAGGCATAGGTTTTTGATCCAGTTAAAACAGTACCAGGCCCAAGTTCCCTCTTGTGGTGCAGTACTTAAATCCAACCAGAGAGTGGTTGGTTACTCTCCTAACATTCATGACGCTATCGCACCAGTGGGCCTCTTTTCTCAGGCCAGACCTGAAGTTAGCTTGCAGAATTCATAGCTAAGTGAGATTACTGATGACTTTTCTCCCCTGTGGCATGCACAATATTTTTAAGCACTATGAAAGCTAGCTAGTAGCTGACATTTTCAGGTCAGTGCAAACTTAATTTCTCCACATCCCTCAAATATATATGTGATGTCTTCAGCCATATCTTCAGCTGTTTATCTTCAGGATAATCAGAGTAATGGCAATAGCCTATAATGTGTAGAGGAGGAGTCTATCAGATTGACAACTTGTAAAGAAGTAACCCATACTTGCCACAGAGCTTGCTTATTTGATAGCCTATGACATCTAGGGGAAGCATTATCCTTTTAACTTGTTTTATATATGCATACGTATATAATTATGGGAACATCGACAGTAGGTTTCTACATGTGTCATTCCCTCCCCATGTTCCCTCCTTTTACACTGCCTCTCATACCACCCCATTTAATCCTTCCTGATTCATCAATCCCTTTCCCTATTTCATACCACCAGATATTACCCAGTTCCTGAAATCGCCCATTACTAAAGTCCCGTTACTAAAGTCCCAACTTTTATGGGTACGCTAATGTAAACACACATATCTAAAGATTAAAAGCTAGCATCCACATGTAGAAAAGGACATGCAACATTTGTGTTTATGGGTCTGGGTTACTTCAGTCGGAATGATTATTTCCAGATTCATCCATTTACGTGTAAATTTCATTTTTATTTAAAGCTGAATAATATTCCACTGTGTGTATAAAATATTTTTTATTATTCATTTATCAGTTGATTAACATGTAGGTTGTTTCCACTGCCTGGATATCATTAATGGAGCAGCAATGAATATTTATAAATAAGCATTTCCATAGTTACTATAACATAGTAGGACATAGAGTCCTGTGAGAATATGCCTAGAAGTAGTATACCTGGATGATGTGATAGATCTATTTTTAGTTTTTTGAGGAATCTCCACACTGATATTATTAGTGATTTCACCATTTTTCACTTCTATCAACAGTGAGTGTTCCTTTCTTTTCCCTGTATCTATGCCAGCGTTTCTTGTAATTTGTTGTTGCTATTTAATTTAGCCATTCTGATAGAGGTAATATCACACACACACACACACACACACACACACACACACACACACACACACACCTGTAGTTTCTATGAAAAAGCTCCTACAGATGTTTAACTTGTTTAGCAAAGTAGCATTATACAAACTTAGTGGGAAAAAAAATCTCCTATAAAGGATCAACAAACATATTCAGAAAGAAGAGGGAGAAACAACCCCATTTGGAATAGCCTCAAAAACAGAATGTTGGGATAAACTTAACCAAGGAAATGAAAGAATTGTGCAATAAAAACTTTAAGACAATGAAGAAAGAAATTGAAGAAGACACCAGAAAATGAAAAGACACTTGATGCTTATGAATTGGTAGGATTAATATTATGAAAATGGCCAGACCAAATGCTAGCTACCAATTCAACAAATTCCCATTAAAATTAAGAGAAAGAAAAAAAAAACTAAATGTTCATGAAAGCACAAAAGACCCAGGATAGAGAAAACAATTCTGAACAATAAAAGTTCAACTAGAGGTCTCATCATCCCTGGCTCCAAGTTATCCTTCATAGGTATAGTAATAAAAATAGAGTGGTACTGGCATAAAAACAGACTTACTGGTTAATGGAATAGAAATTCAGACCCACATACAAACACATGCTCCTATAGTTGCCTGATTTTTTGACAGAGGCCAAAAATATATATCAGAGAAAAAAACAACTACTTCAACAGATGGCGCAGGTCAAACTGGATGGCTACATGGAGAAGAATGAAATGTGGTCATTATCTGTCCTCCTGCACAAAACTCAGCTCCAAGTGGATAAAGGTTCTCAACATAAAACTAGAGACCTTAAGCTGCTAGATAATGAAGTAGGAATCATGCTTCAGTTTAGAAAGGGGTTTCTGAATAGCACAGCCATTAAGAACAAAAATAATGTCTAGGAAATCATGAAAGTGGAAAGCTTCATACAGCAAAGTCCACTACCAACAGAAAGACTACTAAACATGGAAACATCTTTACTGGCTGTATGCATGATTGGGGTTAATATCTAGAATAAACAAAGAACTTAAAAATCCAACATCAAGGAAGCAAACAACTCAACTGAAAATCAGGGAAGAAAACTAAACATAACATTCTCAAAAGATGAATGAAATGTAAAAGGCTGAGAAATACCATTATAAATGTTCAACACTTTTTGCTGTCAGGAAAATGCAAAGGAAAACAATAATCATTGTTTGACAATATAATTACTGTCCATAAAACAAGATTTGCTATATTTTAGAGAATGCACATCAGTGATGACATGTTTTCAATCACAAGAAAACTCAATTAGAAATAAATAAAAGATAATAAATAAGCACCAGGCCATTGTCCCTTCCAAATACAGATTCAGGATTTTGCAAAATTAGAGAAAGCTAAGTTTAATAATGTAATAAAGGATACATAATAAATAGCACAGATGAATAAAATGATTCTAAAATAACTACAAAAATGCAATGGTCTGAGATTATAAAACAACAACAACAATTTTGGAAAAGTTTGAAACTAAATTCTTTACATTAATTTATTAAAATTTTAGTAGAAAAATACAATTACTGATATGGTATGTTATTGGATGAGAAATAGACAAGATTTGCTTAACATTGGAAGTCAACCCATGGGATTCACCATATCAATGAACTAAAATGGGGGGAGGGTGGTTTGTGAAGTCAAACCAAAACCATACTCAGAAAAAAACATTAAAAAAAAACCATAAACAATTCTTTACCAGAAATATTAATACATACCACCTATTCCCAGCACTGACTGGGGTATCAGTTGTGCTAGACGGTCCTAGACTGAGATTCTAACAAAAACAGGCAATGGAGGAACGAGAGAAGAGAGACACAGAAAGGGACAGAGAAACAGAAGAAAATGTTGATATTCCAGTCTTCTTTCTGATACAAATTTTCAGCCAACTCACATTAGTGCAGGGATGTTTGGAATTGGACATTCACATCTTATGGGAAACTGTTTTGAGCACACTATGCTGATTTGGAACCATCTTCCTGCAGTTGTAACAACCAAAAATGCCTGGAAACATTGTCAAACATTCCCCAGAGGAAGAAAATTACCTTTAGTGAAAAATTGTCCTTAGTTAAAAAAAAAATGAACTTAACTGAACATCTTTAGCCAAATAAAAGGCATGTATGAAACAATAATGTTTAAACATCTGCAGCTAACACCAGTCTTGTAAAAGAATAATTGTCTTGCTCCAGTTGATTCAAAATAAAGCAAAATAAAGTCTGCCCGCTTCCATAATGCAATTTGTTCTCATAGAGCAGACTCGATACTGTGCAATGAAGCAACAATGAAAACGAAGGCTCAAAACTACACTTAGTCACATAGACATAGTAATGTACAAAGAATATCTTAGGAGTTTTGGAAAAGGTGCTGATACTGGTTATTGAGGTTAGTTATTTTTATAGAATGCTAATCAATATTCAAAATTGAATTGTATTTCTTTGTAGTATCTATAAACAACTAGAAATATGACTACCACTTAACCACTTACATTTGCACTAAAAGTATAATATACTAGAGAAAAATATGACAAAAATGTATGTTCTACATTAAAGGCATTAAGTATTGTGAAAAATAAAACCTAAATAAAATCAGAAATACATTGTGTTGATGGAACACAAGATTTGATATCGCTAATGTCAACCAACTGCCAATTGATCTAAATGACAATTTAAACAAAATTACTACAGGCTAGTTTTATAGACACAAATAAGCTGATATGAAATTTCATACAGAAATGTAATAGTCCAAGATCATCCCAAATAATTTTGAAGAAGAAAAATCAAAGTGGCAATATTCATAGTAGTTGACTTGAAACTAACTACAAAGCTACAGTAATTGACACAGCATGGTGCTTCATGAAAGGTGGACAAGCAGATCAATCAATGCAAGAGAAAGAAAGGTCAAGAAGTGGAATTTCATAAATTTGGTGACTTGACTGTAGTCAAAGACATGCAAAGACAATTCCATGGACAGGGATAGTCAGGAGAAATTCGATACCCCTTTTTTAAATTTAAATTTAAATTTAAAAGAACTTTGGTCCATAACTCATACAAAAGTTAACAAACCTTTCATCTTTCATGAAACTTAAACATAAAACATAAAACTATAAAATTTTTATCATGAAATGTACAAGAAATCATTATTGCCTTAAGTTAAGCAGATTTCTTTGCTGTGGCAGTACAGACCATCCATAAAAATTAAAAATAAACACATAAATAATATATTCATTATTTAAATTAACACAAGTGAAAATTCTACTTGCAAAGGAAAGAGTGAAGGACAGAGAATGAGGGACAGTGTGAAGGACAGAGGATGAGGGACAGTGTGAAGGACAGAGGATGAGGGACAGTGTGAAGGACAGAGGATGAGGGAGAATGTGAAGGAGAGGATGAAGGACAGTGTGAAGGAGAGAGGACAACTCCACTGGGATAATATCTGCAAATCTTTAATCTGATATATTCCTTGCTGCAGGAGTATTCACAGGTTCCTTACAGAGAAATTAGGGAAGTGGTAATTTTTAAAAGTAGACAAAAATTTTGAACAGGCCCTTTCTTCAAAGATGACTCATAAGCAACAGAGAAGCTTACCAAGAAAACAAATAAAAATCCAGTACTGACCATTAGGAAATGCAAATTGAAAATGAAAAGAGACAGATACATGAGTACATGTCTACTAGGGTGGCTAAAGTTTAAAAAGTGTGTCCCTCGAGGTGCTGGCTTGTATATGAAGAACACAAAAGTTCTCAGAGAATACTGACAGAAGTAAACTTGCTAAATCTACTTAGAAAAATAGTTTAGGTTTCTTTTGTTGTTGTTGCTTTGTTTTGTTGTTTGGTTTTTCAAGACAGGCTTTCTCTGTGTAGCTTTGTGCCTTTCCTGGAACTCACTCTGTAAACAGGCTGGCCTCGAACTCACAGAAATCCTCCTGCCTCTGCCTCCCGAGTGCTGGGATTAAAATGCGCCGCCGCCGCCGCGCACCACCACCACTGCCTGGCAGTTTAGGGTTTCTAAGACATAGTGAAAACTTGCTCTACAATTTACTCCTGAATTACATAAATGTAACTAAAGACTATAATACATTGAACATGAATATCCATAGCAGTCATATTTAAATGGACTCGTGGCTTTGTCCCATCTAACTCCCCACAATGTCCATCAACAGGTGAACAGATACACAAGTAGTGAGTGGTGTATCTGTTCAGGGAAATAATACTAAACAACAAAAGGAAATGGGCTAAATACCACAAAGCAATAGCAAGCACAGATCTGAAAATAATTACGCTAAGTGAAAGAAGTCAGAAAATGTATACATGTGAGTTCCTGTACATAACCTTTTTTTTTTTTTAAGTAAACATAAATTGATCAGAAGTAAGAGAGAGCTTGTCTGAAAGAAAGAAGACAAAAAAGCAGTCCAGAGGAAGCATGACAAACAGGCAGGAAGAAACTTAGAAGTGACGTCTTTGGTGTCGAGTGTCATTGCAAGTGTGTATAGAAGTCACTGTGCAATCAAGTTGAAGATTTTAAATAGGTGCAGTTTACTCTGTGTCAGTTATGGGTCAGTAAAGTGATTAGGGTATGAATGAGAAATGGTGAAAGCAACCAGCATAGCTAGAAGCATTGAAGGACAGACTGAGAATAAAAATGTAGAAATTCCATAAAGGACTCCCAGAAAATGGCCTATGTCAAGAGTCTGAAAACATCTTGCAGTCTTTCTGCTTTTCTCTTCTTCACAAAGAGCTCACAACCGTTCTACCAATAGAATTGTTCCAAATGTGCATATACAGCTTGAAGTTTGACAGCCAGCTAGAGACTCTTAAAGAAAAAAATCCAAAAGACAGGTATAAAGATCAAAATGGATAATTTAAATAATAAAGGTAATTTTAGCCATCAGTGAGCACTATACCAGCCATAAAGCCTAAAAACTATACAAAGTCCAGCTTCTTCGACTTTGAAAACTGTTAATGTGGCTCAGAGTAAGACTTGCATAGACCAAAGGGTCTGCAATAAAATTAATTAATTAATCAATTAATTAATTAGTTAATTAAGAAGACCCTGAAAAAGCCACTGGAAGAAGGAAGGGCTTGTTTTAATGCACAGTTCAAGGAAGTAAACTATCCATCATGACAGGGAAGCCAAGGAA